>NC_041046.1:39936050-40236050 GCF_900634775.1 Gouania willdenowi
CCCAAAATTCAATTACAAAAATAACATAATCGAGAAAAACCTTATATATATATATATATATATATATATATATATATTTTTTTTTTTTTTTTTTCATTTGATATGTTTCATTTGCTAAATAAAACAAACTTCCTCGAGTTCAGACATCTACAAAGAACTAACTTTGAGTTGGTTAAGGCATGTTCCTCCGCCCCTCTAAGAGCTAAAGCTAAATCTAGCCTGCAGGTCAACAGGAGGAAAGTTGCTGCTAGCGTTCTTGAAACATGGCAGGAGAAACACTTGGTAAACAAACAAGGAAAGTCAAATTCTCTTATATGGAAACATATGAAGACAGAGCAAAGACACATCACGTGCAAGAAGTGTTTTGTTTTGTGTCAAAGAATATATCTTACATTGTTTTGTACAAAATAAAAATAACTATTTGGCTAACAAATAATCATTTGGCTAATCATGATTTTAATTATGACTAAAATAATCGGGATTATTATTTTTTCTATAGAGGAGCAGCCCTAACTGACCCCAACCCTGGCGTTAATGAAGTCACGTGATGACGTCAGAAGTCGTCCTTTTCATCTCACCTGAAGATCTCGATGCTGCTCCACAGGTAGAAGACGAAGAAGACCACGGGTTTGCTCTGCATCTGCTCCAGGCTGCCGAAGATGACGAACAAGATGACGTTCCTCCCCGTCACCTGAGTACCAGAGCAGATATACACACAACTGAACACCACAGCATCCATTTCTATCACCCACAGGCCTCTGTGTTCTCACCAGGGTCGGGGTCAATTGCATTTTTTATTACAATTATGTCTTCAACTATCCATGTTCATTTAAAATTACAATTCAATGTACACATCACTTTTCCCCTGAAAGTCAATTACAAATATGTTCAAAATTACTAAAGTTCAAATACAATTCATCACAATTACTGAGCCTGAAATAAATTACCTCATAAAATGTGACCTTCCTCTTGTGTTAGCTTTCTGTTAGCATCTCTTATAATAACAGGTCAGTTTTGACCTATGTTTTAAATCAGCTTTAAAATACACTTAAAAATATTATCTATCATTCAATTTTTTTTTCCATCTCTTGGTTACCTTGTTAAATAGTTTTGATGAGAGTGTCTGAGCTTTTTTTGTCATTATACCTCTTGATTTAAACTTATTTTAAATGGTAAAATTATCCTCAATAGAATTGACAGGAAGTGGGAAAACTTGATATGAAACATTATAATAATTGTTGTAAACTACGCATGTACAACTGTAACATGGTTCCCCTGGTTTGTGTTTAAATAAATTATTTAGATGAAAGTCAATTATCTGAACTCAATTACGACTACAACAGCAAACTATTTTTCCATTTACAATTACAATTATAAATACACCATACTTGTAATTAATTATCAATGATTATAACTGACCCCAGCCCTGGTTCTAACAGCTAATGATCAGACATCTGACATCTGATACGTGAGCTCAGTTTTCATCACCTGTATAAAGACTGGAAAGACGCCCGTCTTCACCAAACCCAGCAGAGGGTTCACCACCTCCAGCACAGCCATCATCTGACAGAAGTACATCATATCAGCCGTGGTGTGGAAGGTATCGTAGAAGGAGTCTGAGGAGGGACAAAGCAGGGTGGGCGGGGCATATTATCAATAACCCTGTCAGCATTTACAACAGCATTAATACACAACAGAACAAAGGGTTTTTGTTGTCTATATACTGTATATTTGTGTTCTGCCATTTTGGTTAATTTTGGTAGTCGTCGTGTGCTTTTCTGTCATTTTGTTTTTGTTTCTTTGTCGTCATTTTGTATATTTTTGTCGTTTTATTAAATGTTCTGATATTTTTGTAATCTTTTAAGTATTTATTATCCTTTTGTGTGTTTTTCTGCAAATTTCAGTCCTTTTGTGTATTCATTTATGTCATGTTGTATGGTTTTGTAGTAATTTGTGTATTTCTGTTATTGTTTAGTAAATTGTTCCTGGGGTTTTATAGTGTTTCTGTTGTCATTCCAGGTGTTTTTCCTGTAATTTGGAGTCCTTTTGTGTATTTTCATTGTTTTGTAGATTTTTCTGATATTATTGTAGTCGTTTTGTGTATTTCTTATGCTTTTGAGTATTTTCCTGTAATTTAGGGTCCTTTTGTGTATTTTTATGTCATTTTGCATGTTTTTGTAATAATATGTGTATTTCGGTTATTGTTTTGTAAATTGTTCATTAGGTTTTATCGTGTTTCTGTAGTCATTTTGTGTGTTTTTCTGTCATTTTGAGTACTTTTGTAGTACATTTTGTTATTCCAATTATCCTGTAGTATATTGTTCTGGTTTTTGTGTTTGTGAATTCATTTTGTGTGTTCTGGGAGTAATTTTGTATATTAGGGGCCACCACTTTTGCTTTTTCTTAGGCAAAGCATAACACTGTGGCTTGTTCCTGATTTTATTTAAACGAGCTTGAATAAGAAAAGCTGCTCATAAAGACAAATGGTTTTATTCTATTCCTTTTATCCTGATGAATCCTGGGACAAACGAGTCGAGAATTACTGATGAACAGTGATGGGAGGCAATCTCTGGATGTGCCAAACTGGAGATCTTTGATCCAAAAACTTCTGCCACATTTAAAACCAGAATATTACAGCTGCTGTTGTACAGTAGAGGGGGTTTCTACACTGTGATCACGGAGAGCTGCAGTCCTGCATGTTTTAGATGTGTCCAATCAAGAGTGGAACAGGAGAATTGTGCGTTTAAAGCTGTCACGTTTTCCTTGTCTTTCTGTTTTTGCGTGACCGACCTTGGCCGAGGATGAAGAGGCGGACGGTCATGTTGACGAAGATCCAGGAGAAGCCCAGGAACTGCACCAGGTTGTACATGAACAAGTAACCCTTCTTCAGCCCGAGGTACGCTGAGAAATGCAGCACAAGTACACAGTCAGTGTTATCAGTGTCCTTAGTGTCTTTGACTTATTCAATTCAACTTTATTTATACTGAGCAAATTAGAATAGTCATCTCAAAGCGCTTATCAAAATATAATTCTTCTGCATGTCTAACACATTTTATATTTGCCTCCAGAAAATGGTTTTCAGAAAATTGACACTTTGTATATTTGTTGAATCCATAAATAACCTTGACCTGTTCTCTAGCGCCACCATTAGGCCAAACCTTTAACTTAGAATGAATTTATCATGAATAGTTTTCATCCAAATTTACTGACAACATTAATGACCACATGAGTATGAACAGTATGAACACTATTGGTGGCGGTGATGATGATATGACCTTTCCTGCAGCGCCACCATCAGGTCAGTGGGCATGTACGGTCACACATAAACAGCTGGGCATCAAACTGACCCCAGAGGAACACTAATGCATGCATTGCATTCAGCACATTGAAAGAA
Source organism: Gouania willdenowi (assembly GCF_900634775.1). Lineage (NCBI taxonomy): Eukaryota > Metazoa > Chordata > Actinopteri > Blenniiformes > Gobiesocidae > Gouania > Gouania willdenowi. Next base: position 39,939,445 of record NC_041046.1, read on the forward strand.
TATTATCGTTTTAATTTCATGCTTAATTGTACCCATCAAATTAGGAAAAGAAATATGAAGCAAAAAATAAAATTCAACTATTATTTTTGTTGAATGAAAAACAATGAAAGGGGTCAAATTGACCCCAAAGATTATTTTAAAAGCGATGCTGTGACTTACGATCGTTGCGTACTCTCGACTCCACGCTTATTTTGTTGATCCTCTCCTCTTCCTGAGGGAAAAACAAAGGAATGTTCATCTTTAACCTCAGACAGCTTTATCTGTGCACACGTACAAAACAGATAAATAAGGGTTCAGAAAGCAAACGGCTGCAGGTCAACGCACAGAAACGGTTTAAAAAAGAATGTTCCATTTTATATTTTATTTATAGAAATATCGCAACTTCCTCTTTTGTGCAGCTGTGCGTGTGTGTTATACTCTGCTGAGGTGAGATAAGCAAGCACAGACAAAAAAAAATGTCTCTTTCAACCTTATTTCGTTTCCTTTTATTTTAATATGACTTGTGCATAACTTCCTGTGTTAAAGTGGAAGTAGCAATTAGCTAGTTAACAGCAGTAGTTGTTAAAAATGATGTAAAATGTAGAGCTCGACCTTTACTAGGGCTGGGAGATACAGTATATCGAGATTCAGGATATATGGAGTTTTCTATTTTGGCAATATAGAAAATTACAACATCGTCTATATCGATATATATATATTTATATATATATAAAATAGGTAATGTTGTTTTAAAACACTTGTTTTAGGAGTTGCTGCTTTTGCTACTTTTCAGAAAAGCATGAAAAGCACAGTTAAATGACCACTGAGTACGTCATAACCCAAATCTTTCCCCTAAACAAGCCACACTACAAAACTCACTCACACGTGCTGTCCTTTTTAAAAGAAAAAAGCAAAAAATGGCACATTTTGTGTAAATGTTTGTTAATAAATGTGCCTGTGTGGCATTTTGCATTAGCAAATTTAACCCAGATTTGTCTTTCTGGTTAGACCTTTAGTCAAAACTATCTATATTTATATCGAAAATCGCCATTTTGAGAAAAAATATCAAAAATATCGCTCAGACTTAACCTATGCTATGGTTTACATTAGAGGTTCTCAACTTAAGGGTCGGGACCTAAAACTAGATGGCGAATCTCTTTTTATTCTTAGGAAAGAAAACAGAGGACGTTTATTTTGAAAGAGATTTGTTTACGCACGAAAGTACCATCAATTTAAATGTGGAGCAGCATTAGCTCCAAACTGCATTTGTTTAGGAGTTTTTCCCCCATGTTGTACTTGTGTAATGTGTGGTTGGGGATGATGGGTGCACTGTACGCTCGCCTTGGCCTGAAGCTCCGTCTCAGCGTCGGACTCGTCCACCCAACGATCGAAGTCTGGAGCCAGAAACAGAGGCTTTTTCTGCTGCAGCGTCAGCCGATCCCACCAGCGCTCTTCCTGTTTCCTGATCTTGATGTCCACCTGACGCTGAGTGGATTTATGATTGATCTACCCACACAAAGCACAAAATGACTGAGGATCTGCTGCAGTAATCAATTAACGAGACTTAAAATGTTAGATGACAACGCTGAGCAATTTCCGAAGCTGTGGTTTCACTAACATTTTTACTGCAGTGCAGAACATCTCTGAATGTGAGCTCAGCAAACAGACTGATTACAAAATATTTATAGACATAAACCAATCAAACTTTATTATCTTGCATCACGAATGAAGATCGTTGGTAAAATTCAGCATTCTGAGGATATATACTATAAACATGAACACTTTACTAGTGTTGCTTGAACAATTTAAAGCTTGGATATAACAAAATAATACATTTATTTAAAGGTGCATTCTAACTCTCAAATTCCCCATAAGTGGAATAAAAACAAACATTAAAAAACTCCAGCCTTTTTATGGCTCTTAAATGGTAATATTCTATTATAAATACTCCATCTGCCACATGTGATATTAGATTGTAAAATCTTAGTTCTGCGTGAATCCAATCAGTGATTGGTTGAAATCTTGTGTGCGAACTATACCGCGGCTGTCGGGGGTGCTCATTTATATGGGGGGCGCACTCTGCGCGTGTCTTAGGGGTGTGCGGTCACGTCATTTTTGGCGCGTGCACCTCGCGACGTCCCGCGCCCGTCAAGCATAAACCAGGCTTTGCAAACACATCCATTATTACGAGCCTGTACGTCTGCTTGCCTTATGTCAGCACATGTGAGCACCAATCACATCCAACCTCCAACACACGCATCAAAACTTAATCAAATCGAAATCAAAACCAAATCATGTCAGCATGTCTACAAGGGATCAAGTCTGCATCAACATGAGCAAACTAATCTCTGAAATACTATAAAGCGAATCAACAAACCAATCAATGATAAAACACACACGACCATCTTAAAAAAATCAGCCAGGCTGTTAAACGCCCGCCAATGTAATAATGTCTGCAATCATGATAAAAATCTGTAGCATTTATTGCAATAACCCACAACACAGTGCTAACAATTAATAACACCGTTTATATGCCTACAGATTAGTGCCACACAGGCCTGGGATCAGCTACCTGTGCTGTTGGTCCAGAAGCCCATGATGTGGACAGGTGATGACCTGATTTAAACCAGGATGTGATGATGGGTGCTGGGTCAAATCTCTCTGATGGGGGTCCATTAAGATCCACAAAAAGGAGCGACGAGAGACTGTTTTCACGCAGTCCATTGTGGGTTATGCTGTCAGTGTCATTGACAGCAGAAAACCCCCTCTCACACTCTGATGAGGTGGGGAGATACTGTATGTTCTGCTTGCTGTACAAAGCTTTTCCAATGTTTTGCCTGGTGGTTTATTTTGCAACTTCCAGTCGTGGAACTCATCCACTGCCTCTCTAGCTGACTCATCAAGTTTTTTAGCAAGTGTCCATGCTTGGCCAGAAGTGCTTATTCAGAGGTTTTAACACGAGGACAAGGTCTGATTCCGGCATTCGCCTTTTAAGGCCAAGTGGTCCAGCGTGGTCTTTAATTTTTTGTTTCCGATGTCTGACTTAAAGTGACGTTTAAGGCATAGCGCCCCCACACTTCAGTGGTGAGGACAAGAACTGCATGCAGGCCGGCTTCTTTATTAAAGTGAAATAGTGATGCACAAATCATACATTAAAAATAGCCTAATTCTACACATGATCTATGATTATTTATTTTTATTTATTTATTCAGTTTATTTCCGACATGGTTGCCTTCACAGAAGTTTTGTTATTCCTTTTTTTTTGTTTTTTGTACATCCCGAAAAAGGAGACGAGAGAAGCAGTTTGCTTATCTAAGTCCCGTCCCCTGTTTTGAACACAGAAAATTTACATCAAAGCTTGTCTCTCTGGTCAAACAGTTGTTCTGAACACAATTTCATTTTTTTGTTTTTTTTTGTCCTTTTTTTATGTAGGATTTATTCTCATCTGTAGTCAGTGTTGTCTTTTTTCATGATAATACAAAATAATAATAAGGTAAAGGAAATACATGGGAAAAACAGCATTTTTCCAATATTTTAAAAATTCACAAATCACGTTTCCAGGGGGGCTCAAGTCTCATTAAGGGGGGCTGAGACCCCCCCGGCTCCTCCATAGTTTGCACCCTGATTTTAACCGTGACGCAAGAAGTATGAAAACTTCATCTTTGTTTTTGAAAGTGTGTGGTAAAAACAAACATCAAAACAAAAACAAAAAATTCCAGATAAAAATAAAGTTGTAGCTTGAATCTAAAAACTGTAAATATTTCCAAAATATCATATCATATATATATATATAATATAATTTACACCAAATGGTGTATATGTAAATGTTTTACCTCAGGCCGAACCGCTTCCAAAAACTCCAAACTGAACTCGTAGTCATTATCCCCTTTGGCTCCGTGACCTTGTGCTGCAGAATGAAACGTTTGCAAAACATGGTTTTCGTTGCGTTTGGAGGCTGGGAACCAATCAACGGCTCTCATTAAGTGAAGCACCAACCTCTGAACTGAAGTGTGTTGTTTTCCAGGCTGATGTCCAGATTCTGGAAAAAAGACAAAGAGCTGAGATTCACTAAAGTGCTCAGAATGAACAGAAACTGTGAATACAACATTAGCAATCCAGACCAATAACCTGTACACATTAAACAACGGGACCTGTTGTACACAATCTAAATGTGCATTAAAAAGCACACTTTTCTAAGGATGTAAGAAAAAAAATCGATTGTATTCTACTGCACAATTATCGTATTGATCCAAAAAAAATGTCCAAATCAAATTTTTAAAATTATGTTCTTTTTAACAAGAAAAACCATTTAATTGCGGTAACATGCATAGCACGTAAACGCACGTTCACTAGGTGTCAGTGAACCACATCAAACCATGTTAAACTACCTCACCCCTCAATGCAGTTTAGCTGGAAGTTGATTGTACTTTTTCATAAACCATACTGAGCACTTTTATAGATGTATGTGGTTATTTAAGAACTTAAAAAAAAGCAAAAGTTAAACTTCTTTTTTTATAAAACATACTTTGACAGTTTGATAAACATACCACTTGTTTTTTTATATTGGTACTTAAATTACAGTTAGTTACCATTTACTTGTTCTCGCAATTTAAAAAAAAATAAAATAAAATGTATTCCATACCATTTTGTACTTTTAAAGGTGAAATTTGTCATTATTGATATTGTGATATATCGTGATGTATATTGTATTGTTTAGTATCAGGATATATCGGGATATATTGTATTGTGACACACCCCGACAAGTTTCCGTGCAACAGGTGATCATTATCACTGATGATGGACTATCAAAGCAGAAATGAGGTGTTAAAAATGTAACTCAGTGTTTACATTAACCCCAAACCTGCAGCGATTCACAAGATAACGTGATCACAAGTCCAACCAAAACACCAACTTTGAATGTGTCCAAAATTAGGAAATATTCATTTTTCCATAAAAGTCTATGGACAAAGATGATGTCATCTTGTTATCACTGATAAACATCAGTAAAAAAATAAATAACTGCATGGCACAATTTTTTATGCACGTGGTCCTCATGAAAAGGCTGATTGGTGTGTAAATGCTAATCAATGTTGATTATATTTTACCAAACAGAGCTAAATGAAACATTAGTAATACAATGAATGACCTTGTGTGTCAAACTTGAGGCCTGCAGGCCAAATTCAGCCCTTCACAGCATCTAATATGGTCTGAGGTGTGACTTTACACTGCAGAGAGTTGAAATCACAAAAAGAATATTAAATGTGAGGAAAGTTTTCATAGCATTCAGCTTTACATGTTTGTGATTGGATGCTTTGCAGATTCTCGATGGAAACAAACAAAAACCCTGTGCATAATATTGTTAAAAGTAGCTCGCTCCGGCTCTTTTGAAACCAATGTGGTCCCAGAACCAAATTAAGTCTGCCAGCCCAGATTTAGACAAAAATATAGACTAATACAAACAAGCTTATTTAGTAATAAGTGTCTATAGTTCTGGACCTGGACCTCAGACAAATCTGACTGTTGTTCTGGCACGTTCTTGGAATAGCCGAGTGGTCTAAAGCGCTAAACTTAAGGACGTTTCCATCAGCTAAGTGGGTTCAAATCTTACTTCTGACATTATTTTTTTTTTTTTTCATTTTAACAAATTTAACACAAAAAATTCCACCTTTAAAAATACATATGCGAAAAACTAAATAAATTAGGGTACTTCCTGGGTTAGGGTCAGGGACAGGGATAGAGTTAGGGCTAAAAAAAAAACTGACGAATGACGGAACTACCAGCATTCGGCTTACTGCGCACAGGAAGTGCCGGAGCTATAGTTGGGATTGTCTGAGGTCTGGGTCCGGACCAATAGAAACAGCTTATTTAGTGACCTCACAAGATAATTCAACACCCACTGCATTCAGTTAGGTGATACACTGTACAGTAGACATGGGTCATGTGTGGCCCTCAGTGTAAATTTGTGCGTAAAATGATTGTGAATAAATAACTGAAAAATATACAAAATGACAACAGATACACACAAATTAAACATGACAAAACACATCTGGATTTCCAGGCTAGATTTTAGTATCACTCTACTTTTAACAGTTTGATTCACTATTTGTCTATTGACATAGTTCTTTTAATGTCAATGGACAAAAGAGGGCAATGAAACTCCTTTTTACTCAAATAATATTAATTATTAGTGCTAAATGTGCATAAAGAAAGCCACGTTTTATTTGTTTTCTAAATTAAATGCAAATACTGTGAAAAAATATTTTCAAAAAGTGAAAAACAAAAAAAAAAAAAAAACAGCAAGAGAGCTTCAAAAACTTTATTTTTGAACCACTTAACAACCTCAAACAGTTGTATATAAACATTAGAATGTTTTTAGGTTGTTTTTTGGTACATATTTTGTATATACAGTATGTAACTTTGTCAAGGTTTTTTGGTGGTGTAGTGTTTGCTTCAAAATTGTAAATAAAGAAATGTGTGTTCTAATTCATCTAAAATTATATATATATAACAAAAACATTTCAAACAGAAAAACGAATGTGCGACATTACACAAAATTAATGAAACATGGTCTGTTTGTATCATTTCCTACTCCATGAATGTACACAAATGTGTGTTTATGTAAATTAATCTTATTTTCCTACAGCAAAAAGAACCATCGCTAAGCTAACAGCTAAGCTAACAGTGAATAGGATGCCTGTATGACGGGTTAATGAAGGATGTAACCAGATCGATTGATTGACGGGTAGGAGGCGGGTGTGATCGGGTCGTGTGACAGGTGGATGCAGTGGATGTAATCGGGTTATTCCTACCTTTGCGTCGCTCAGCTCCACTCGCAGGTAGATTTCTCCGTGCCGCTGCGCCCAGTAAACATGAGGAGTCAGAATCTGCATCGTGTAAACTTTAGCGGGACTGTGGGTCAGAAGAACCGGAACATAAAACCCAAACCTACTCCCACAGACCGCATCAGATACACAACCAGAAACAAGAAAACACCACGGCAACAGCCCCCTCCGGTTTGACGGTGCAAAGGACACTTCCGGGAAACTGACTTCCGGCGGGATTCTACCTTCAAAATAAAACTAATTCTTAGAAAGGCGGTGTCACTCACTGATCTGTGTTAAAATCAGTTTTATTTCAGAATCAGAATTACTTGGGTTAGGGTTAGGGTTAGCCTAACCCTCGAGAAATCATACAAATGAAAAAAAATTAAAACAAAAGAAAGAAAGAAAGAAAGAAAGAAAGAAAGAAAGAAAGAAAGAAAGAAAGAAAGAAAGAAAAAGAAAAGAAAAGGTACATAATTAAGTAATAGACATATAATTAAGTACAAGTGCACACATTACAGTAGAAAAAATAAATTAGGATAAAAAAACAAATAAAAGCATAAACAAATAATATGAATATAAAAATGTACAAATATAATAGATATATACAGGAATCAAAGCTGTCAGGTTACAGTGAAATAACGACATATTTTAACTTGTTAAAATGTTTAAAACGCTCTATACTATTTGTGTGTTTAAACCGATCTAGATGTCTGTCTATTTTTTAAGGTATTGTTAGATCAAAATGAAAAAGGTTAGAAATTGATAACATAAAAAAAAAAAAAATCAGTTGGCTTCATTATTAACTTAATTTATTGTTGATTTTGTCCTCAGAGAGTTTCAGTTTGTGGTTTGAAGATACATCTTTTTTAAAGCAAGTAGTACCACTTTAAGGAGTCCGTGAACGCCTCCTTGTGCAGAACTATTTCCTGCGATTCTTATGTAAAATGTTAACGTCTGTTTGGATTTTTTCAAAGGTTTTTATGACAAAAATAATATTACGATAAAACAAAGGATGGATCCGTCTTATTCAGCGCTGCAGTTTATCCTGGGAACTTCCACACTTTAATCCATGTTTTTTTTTTTTTTTTTTTTTAACAAGGATTTTTTGAACCGCGTTGGTGTCAAAGTGCAGAGGCTTTATCTAACACTGTGTGAGAGTTCACCGGGTTAAAGGACGACTTCACCGGTGGCTTTCTCACTTTTCCTGGCAGTGTGACTCCCACAGCGGTGCTGAGGAGCAGCTGCAGTGTTTTCTATCCGTGCTGGAGATGAGACGAACGGCTGAAGCGACCGCGGAGGAGCCCCGGAGCTCGGTCTCCTCTCCGGGTAACACTGCGGTCCCACCGCCGGGCAGGATGACGGCTATTTATGTTGCATACCTGATCGCAGCTTTGGACCTGACATGGATGTTTTTACAGTTCTCTGTTACGCCAGTGAGTATCTATTATGTCAGAGAATGAAGGTTGAGATTTCCGTGCGTGCCGTGAAGGGCTCATAGTGAAAGCTAAATAAACATCGTTTCCATTTTATTTCATTTAAAAAACAAAAATCATTCATAATTTTATTGTTGTAAAATGTAACTATATTCGTATAAAAGTTAGTTTTTCTTTCTTTTTTTTGTTCTACTTTTCCTTTTCTTTTTTATTCGTATAAAAGTTGATGTATGCTTCTACTAACTCTCATTTTCATTTATTTTCTCAGTACTTTCCCATATTGTCATGTTTTTTTTCCCCCTTCTTGTTATTATTATTAACAATAATTACAAAAGGTACACATTTAAATTTTTTATACAGTATTTATGATTATTCATAATATTTAAATAGAACCTGGCCAAATTATTTAGTGCAACTATATTTAACTCGATTTTATCATTGATTTATTTCCATATTTTTCTTCTTCTTTTTTTTTATTCGTATAAAAGTGTATGTATGCTTCTACCAACCCTCTTTATTTTCATGTATTTTCTCAGTAGTTTCCTAGGGTTAGTTTAATTATTCTATATTGCCATGATTTTCTTTTTTCTAATATTATTTACAAAATATACACATTTAATTTTTTTCAAAAATCTAAAGACAATTTACAGTACCTCTGATTTTTTTTTTTTAATAATATTTAATTGTATCGATCTGTCTAAAACTTATTTGCTAGTGTAATTATATTGAACTGGATTTTATTATTTTTTTTTTTTCCCAGATTTTCTCTTTATCTTTTTCTATTCATCACGACTTGTTTTATGCTGTTTACACCCACAAATCATTCTTAGGGTAAAAGGTATCTAATTATCCTTCAATCTAAATGGTAGTTTGTTGCATAAAATAAAAACTGACACCAGAGGAAAAACTCACTTTCGCTGCAGTTGGAATGCTTCTTACTGTCACCGCCTTAAACAAACATGTGAAAAACACTTCCATCAGAGACAAATGTGGCATGTCTTTATGATAAATGACTCGTTTATGTAACTTTTGTTTCCATCTTTCACCTCATGTTACATAACAGTAACACTCATTATACTGGACAGTAGATACCTAAAACTATGCTAAAGGCAAATCCATTCCAAGTTGTTTTTCTGTTTCTATGATTTCCCTTTATTTTTTTATTCATCTCTTATTTGTTTAATCATTTTAAGGAATATAAAACAAAAGCTTTTCTGACACTTTGTTAAGTTTGCATGTATCATTATTTCATCAATTATCAGTGATTTTAAAACTGTTTTAATTGATATATTTTTCACTTTAATTGTTAAAGATAATAACATTTTCATGATGAGACTTTCATTTATTTTGAAAATTTTGACAAGGTGTCAGATCTGGTACGCTAACATTCTTTTTTTGACTTAATAATTTTGTCTTAATGATATTATTTTATTGCACATTGTTAATAAATTGATCATATTTATTATTATATACATTTACAGATTAGTTTACAATTCCAATTTTCACAATTAATTAACTTTAAAACAAAATTATTTTATTCATTCAATTATTCATTATTTGTAGCAATTTATAGAATTATTCATATTCATATTTTATGTTTTAGATGTGTTTTATCTAATAAATCTATTGTAATTTCCCTCTACAGTATTTGGCGAAGAAGCTGGGTTTCAATACTCTTCAGTTTGGTTACTTACAGACGACTGTGGGGGTCATTCAGCTGCTGGGGGGGCCCATGTTTGGGAGGTGAGACCATTATTATGATCCTTTGTAATTAATAGGTTCAATCCAAATGGTTTTTTTTCTGGTGCAATGGTTTTAATATTTTTTATGTTACTAGTGCAAAACTAATAAACAATAAATGATTATAAGACACAGATGATTGCTACAATAGCCTCATGTAAAGGATTTTCAATATTTGCGAGTGGTAAATCATGGCTCCTACAGATGTATAGCAGATAATTTTGTATATTCTGAGAGAGTAGATGGAGCTGTATTACTATACCAAATGTCAGTTTCCTATGTGATGGAGTTCCTGAGATATGAAGCTGAAAATGGAAGAAAAATAAGTACGTGTGAAAATTGACACATACACACCTCACTGAATAGTTCATATCTCAAAAAATATTCATCTATAACAGACTAAATATGAACAGAATGCCTATTGAATAATCACAGAACAATTGGTAAAAATCACCAAAGTGGTGGGCCATTTGAAATGACATGGAATGATCCAATAGTTAATATTAGGTTTGATTACATTAATGAATGGAGCAGCAGCCATTTGGCCGTTGGATATCCATTGTTCTCTCTCTGCAGGTTTGGTGATATATTTGGTGCTCGTGCAGCTTTGACTGTGGCATGCTCAGCGAGCACTGTTTTCTTTCTGCTGCTGGCCATCGCCAACAATCCAGCCATGTTGTTCATCCACAAGCTCCCCACGGTCTTCATGCACGTCTTGCCTGGTGAGTGACACTCAGTTACACATGTCCAACATCTAACCTGGATTGTTACTGAAAAGATTGCTGAAAAGCTGTAGCTTTCCTAAAAATGTATTTTTTTTTTTTTTTTTCTTAAATATCGTCTCCTTTTTGTTGCTAATAACACATTTCTATTAATAGTTATCGGGGGGGGGGGTCTCCGCCTCCTTGTGGACGGTGTTGTATCGTAGGGCCTGTGCTGGCGGGCTTCTCTGCTGCACGGCCACTACATGTTGCGACGGGGCGGGCCGCTCGGGGCCGGCGTGCCATGAGGGTTACCCCCTGGACTGCTGGGGGGTGTGGCTGGTGCCCCGCTGTGCCTGGGGGGTGGGGGTGCCGCCGTGCTCCGTGGGGCAGACATGGTTCAAGGGTTGCCGCGGGTAGGGTTTCCAGCTATGCTGCTCGACGCGTCCCTTAGGGTTCCTGGGGTTCTCGGCTCCTTGGGGCTTTCTCGGGTGTGTATGTGGGGGGCGTCCTGGGGCTCCTTGGCTCCCGCTCTTTCTGACGGCCTGGCGATGGTCACAATTATGCAATAAAATAAATGTAATTTTAATTGCAATAACAAACCATGCATTGCTGTAGGGTTAGGGTAATGAATGACACTTAATGACAGCCTTCATGACACCTCATTCATGCTAATGACAGGTGTCATGTCATAATAATGACGGCGTATGTATAAAACCAAGTAAAGTGTTACATCTTAACAGGTGCTGTATGTGTTCTTCTCTTTATATATTCATACATACATAAATGCATTTACTGACCCTTCCTGGTGCTTTACTCTGTGATGTTTTTGTGTTTATTCTTCTGAACAATGATGCATGTTTTTTCCTCGTTTGTTTCTTCTCAGTGACTCAGATGGTGGTCGCCGATCTCTCACAGCCTGAGAAACGAGCCGACGCTTTGTCCAAATTCGGCCTTTGTTTTGGTTTTGGTATGATCGTCGGCTCCACAGTTGGCGGGCAGCTTGTAAAACAATACGGGTATGAGTGTGTGTGTGTGTGTGTGTGTGTGTGTGTGTGTGTGTGTGTGCACCGAGTCCCTCTATGTCTTTAATTATTAACAAAATGTCTGAGGATGTCAAACACTGACAAATTCGCACCCACTGGCACTTTATGCTGCACACCATGTCAAATAATTATTTAATATTTTACTTTGATCATACTTTAATAATGTAACTTTTGTAACAGTGGCTCCCCAGTGAAGAAATTATAGCAAGGAAAGTATTATAAACACGATACATACAATGATCAAAATGTAAACATAGTCAAAAATAAGGTTAAATTAACATAAGAAATTAAATGTGTGAATTAACATGAAAAATACAAGTAGTATAAACAAGTATAAAACAAGTAAAAGCTAGAAATGTAACTGCACTGTTTATAAGAAAAACTATACTGCATGGAAAAGGCAAAATGAATGCAAAGTAAATTAGGTTTAATAATAATAATCTTCTTTTAACCTCCTTAGCATTCTTTTTTATGTAGTTTTTGAACCCTGTGAAGAACATGCGAAAGCCTGAAAAACGAGCTCCTTAAATAGTGAGAGAAGATAACCAGGGAGATGAGCTCAACCTGTGTGGAGACTAGAGGGAATCCCACCAAAGGAAAAATGCATCTGATCTCTCTGCAGTATACACTGACAGGGCAAAGGGAACACAAGGAGAAGCTCTAACCCAGACATGTCAAGCTCAAGGTCCGGGGGCCAAATCCGGTCCTTTAGAGCATTCAGTGTGGCCCGCAGCAGAAAGCAAAAATGTCAGGGAAAAAAAACATGAAGCCTTGTGTAAATTACCAACTAATTCAGTTGTAGATTTATAATAATACACCATTTCAATGAAACTCCACAATATTAGCAGGGCTCACATTTTCCCCCACGCTTATATAACATGATGACGGTTGTTTTGAATCTTAAATTGTTAAAAGAACTCCAAATTTTTTCGAAATCCTGCAAATTTCCTTAAATTATTTCACAAAATTTCCCCAAATTACATAAAATCTAATGAATTGAAAGTGAAGGGACTGGGACTGGTGTCTGTCACTTATATGATCATATTTTATAATTTATTTGTACATGGAAATGCAAACTAGAGCACAGTAATGATTGAAATTTCTCATTTTCCTGCCTAAAATCTGCGGCCCACTTAAGATAAACTGCTCCGTATTTGGTCCCTGAACTAAAATAAGTTTGACACTCTTGCTCCAACCCATTATCCAGTGATCCCAAACGTTTTCTGTTAAAGGCAGTTTTAACAGCATAAATCTGATTTTTTTTTATTTTTAAAATTAGACCCAGGCCCCTTTCATATGTTTTCTCAAATCTGACACGTATCTAGTATTTTGCAATATTTTTCTGCTGACTGAATGGGGAGGTTCTGTAATTCTGCATCCGAGGAGGTGGAGAATCGGGGAAAAAACAGCCACAGCGAAGGACGGAGTGGAAAGCAGAAGCGGCCATTTTTCAAAACGAAAAACACCACAAACTTAAGAAGCTGGAGTGCCAGGAAACGAAGGAGACTTAGTATATTTTCTTATGTTTGTGTGTCTGAAATATGTGTGAAGCTGACAATGCTGTGACTTTGTGTTTCTCAGCGAGACGTTCACGGCATGTGTTGGAGCTGCTGGAAGTGCCTCCAGTTTGCTGCTGGTGCTTCTGTTCATTCCCAAAACAACCAAACATGGAGCTGCCAAAAGCGACTCCAAAAGTAAGACGCGCCTATTTCTAAGAGGCGTACGCATCCTACTACCATACTGAGGCTGTGTTCGAAATGTCATACTAACGTCAAAATGAGTATGTAGTGCTTTCACATCAGATAGTATGGAAAGATTGAGTACGTGAGAATTACTCAGATGTATACTATATCAGGGCATTTTTTAAGTGTGCACGGTGGTCACACTAGTCATACTCAACCGCCCCATGATGCATTGCGAGTGGAAAGTAAAATTGTACTGGGACCACCTTCAAACTAAAAGTCAAACATCTACTCTTCAAAATAAAACTTCTTGTCTTCCACTATTCTTTTTAACGCTTTAGTAAATAGGGCTCTTGTTTTGAAGTTGACAGCACGTAATGTCAGTAGCACAATGGAGTGTCTCCGAAAAATCTCTGAAATTTCGGCATGAAATGTGTTTCCGTGAGTTTTATATATCAAACGAGCACATGTTGATAATCTAGTGGAGAATCAACAGAGATATTTCGCCTCCGTGTGCTTCAGGTTTTGGTCGTTGTGGGTTCCAAATCCATGTTGGGAAACTTTAAAGTATACTTTAAAGCAGGGGTTCTCAACTCGTCTCACCCTGCCTCGGTTATCAAATCGCGACCCACTTTTTTGTTTTTTAATACAACCAACCAAATGCAGTTATTTTTCAAAGATAGCTGTTGAAAACGTATATTTTGCTGTGCAATGCTTTTCACAGCATGCCTGTCAAAAGAAAAGTTTCTTTCAAAATAAAAGACAAGTCACACGACGGACATTAAGTTTTTTTTTTTTGCTCAGCTTTCTGCGACCCACCCAGTACAGATCTGCGACCCACTTTTGGGTCCCGACCCACCAGTTGAGAATCGCTGCTTTAAAGTATACCTCTGTGGGAATGCTCATCATACTAATCATACTTTGAAAAAATTGATTCGGCGATATATCGCGATATTAAGTCGCAGTATTCTCGGCTCGATTCAAAATGCATCCATATCGATTTTTTTTTTTTAATTTAAAAAAAAAACCAAAAAAAAAGACCTTTATTTAAGCAGGAAAATCTTTTCCACTGCAGGAGACATTGTAACTGCACAAAGAAGTGCTGAAATCTGGGCATGTTGACCAGCTTGTGTTTTTTCAATAATATCTAAAAAGAAAGTACTAACTTTCTGCATTTATTTGTTGTTCTATGCATATACCTCAGTTAAGTTGCACTAAAGTCATGTTGCACTAAAGTCAAAGTTGGTTTAAAAGCCACAGGCAGATTGCATGTTATTTTTTTTTATTTTAAGTTGTTGGCACATGGCATGTTAAAGCCAATGTTTTGAGTGGAAAATATGCCGATAAAATATATTTCATACATAATGTTCTCATAAAGGTGTACACATTTACAGATTAGTTGTTTTTTAAGTCATATGTTAAAAAAAACCAAAATGCAATAATTGCCTTAAACTTTAATATCGGGATATATCGTATCGTATCGCCTGATGCCAGCCTGATACACAGGCCTAGTTGACAGTATATACTCATTGAGTATGTAGTGTCTGGTAGTCTAATCAAGTGTAACCAAGTGAAAGAGTGATGCACGCAGAAGCGAAAGTGAAAGATTTTCAAAATAAAATACCCAGAAGTGGTGCTTGGGCATCAATGCTACAAACTATACACTGGGAGAAGCACAGAGAAATAACTGAATAAGTCAAGATTTAGGATTAAACATGATCTGAAACAAAATAGATCCTCAGCAGAAGAAAAGGCCGAGCTTTAAAGCTCAATAACTAATAAAGATGAACTAAAGCTAACCTCCAGCCTGTTATTGACAGCTGATCGTGGCTTTTAATGTTTGACATTTATTGTTCCAGAAGAATAAATACCCCTCTGTGTGCAACAAACATGGAGGTATTTACTCAGGTATTCACTGTGAGGATAGAGGAATCGACACAAAGTGTTCTAGGACGTCCTGATTATGTACCAAAGTTAAGTTCAGGGTTTGAATGTTGGAAATTAAAGTTTCAGATTTCATTATTTTTCTGTTTATAAATCTGAGAGAAACAAGAAAACAGGCTTTTGATTGGCTGTTTCTTAGTTGCTCTTGTTTAATCTTTTAATTTTGTAAATCTGTCAGGCTGACGAATCTTTTCTCTTAGTGCTGGAGGTGGTAAACTTTCAAAATAAGATACGGAAACACTCATTAAACATTTCATCAAACAAAGAACCAATCACACACACACAACTCGACAATTTATAGATTCCAATCAGTCTAGCTCACATTTTTTTTTGACTGTGGGGGAAATAACCCTGAGAGAAGCTACACGAGAACATGCAAACTCTACACAAACACGTCCCAGGAAGGCTCGCTCAAAGAAACAATATCTTAAACACAAATATCACACATTATTACAACTATCGATACACCAATTAGCAATAAGGAAGTATCCTATTGGAACTTTGTGTAAACTTATTTATTTAAACTTTTAATTATTCAATAAAATATGTTATCTTTATGTTACGTTAACTCATACCAGTTTGAACATTTCTTGTTGGTTTTGGCTTTCAGGTGAAAAAGACAAGAAGTCGATATTCAACATGGGTGAAATCACACGACTGATGAAGTATCCCAGAGTAATGAGGACGTTTGTAGTGAAAATAGTCTCAGGTTTACCATCAGGTAAGAGCTTTATATATGTCTTTTTTTCTCTGTGTTTAAACTTTAAAATATACCTCCTTCAAAACCAAAAACACTTCCATGTCCCAACATGTTGTGATACCATTAAGGCCAAACCAGAATGAACAGTGTTTTACTCAATAATCAATGGGATTTTTACTTATTTTAACCAAAACTGTACATATACGCAGTGTTATAACTTGTATACGAGTGTTCTACATCACAATAAAGAAGAGACAAGAGTGGAGAAAACATCATTTTGTTAAGTTTTGAATGAATAAAGCTTCATCTTAGCCTCATGTGTGTTTGCTCAGTCATTTTCCAGGTGATGTTCTCCATCATTGCGTTGGAGTTCTTCAAGCTTCAACCTCAGCAGAACGGATACCTGATGGCCTACTTTGGCATCGTCCAAATGGTGCGCATTAAACACTTGATGTTTTCTTTTTCATTTTGCTTTGTCTTTGGTTGGTGAAAAGTGAATGTTTTGGTTTTGTTCAGGTGGTTCAGGGAGGAGTCGTGGGAAGACTCACAGCCAGGTTCTCTGAGTACTGGCTGCTGGTTTTTTCCGTCGGAGTGTCTGCTGTGGTGGGATTGGCTCAGGTACGCACTAAACCAGAGATAGACAACTGTAATCACCACAGTGAGAGCCATGAACATGTGATTGCGTGATTCAAGGGCCACATTATGAGAATTCATGTCCCTATTTGGAATCTAACTAATCTAAACAACAATTATTGTGATTTATGTAGTTGTTTTATGTGTTTGTATTGTCATTTTGTGTGTTTTTATTGTCCGTCCATTCCCACTTCCTGTAAAGAACCCAACTTTTATTTTTCAGTATATGAGTTTGAGTTTATTTCCTCAACTATACTAAAAATTATTACTAATATTATAATTGTATAAATCCTATAATCACCTAATTATCTTGTAGGGATTTTTTTGTTAAAATCTACATTTACTAATTGTGTTGTCAGCCTTGAATCAGGCTCCATTTGTAACTAATCTACTAACTGTACACTGAGGTTTTATTTTGAAATCTTCTTCTTTGTGCAGGCCTTAATGCAGACGGTGTTCCACTTGTGTTTGACGGTCATCCCGATGGTGCTTTCTCTCAGCGTGTTTAGCGTCATCACCGACAGCATTCTGACCAAGAGCGTCCCATCCTCTGACACAGGTGAGGCCCACACAAAGCTGCTCCGCTAACTCATTCACTTCCAGATACAGCTAGTGATTCCCCTGCAGAAATGACCAAAAATACACAAAAATATTGCCTAAAACCGCTCCCAATAAAGTAGGGGTGCAACGATTAGTTTTAGCAACAATTCGATTTGAATCACGATTCGTTGTTGCTGATTCGATTCATGGATGATATTGGTTCATTTAAAATGATTCGATCCAAAATGATTCAGTAACTTGAAATCAATTCAGTAACTTTTTTAACCAAAAAATATTAATTAAACCAGTGTAACTGTGAAATAAATACCTGAATACTGTATAGTACAGGTGAGGTTTCATAGATTCCTGATGTTTCTTGTAATGGAATCATTTATGCATTAATTATGGACATAAACAAACGCGTAAATTAATGCAATATTAATATGAAAAATGAAGTGCAACCAACATCTGTTCAGGTGGTTATTAAACCTGATACTTTTCCTTTTAACTTGATGGTGAGCCTGAGGCTTCTGCAAAGCTAATGCTAACGAGCTAACGCTACATGTGCCGCTGCAGTGAACGTTGCCAGAAGGATCTGGTGGTGGACGGTTGACACAGTGAGCGACTCCTTTAGAACATCTCCGTCTGTGCTACAGCCAAAGTGTTTCCACACACCGGACCCAAAGGTGGTACCCATACCTGTCAAGTTTTGGATTTGAAAATAAGGGAATTTTTGTGGCGTCCACTACGAGCCGTCCCACCCGCCCAACCAAGCTCCAGTATTCCTTATATTATAAGATAGGTGTACAAGAAATCTAAAATACCCACTTACTAAATACAATTATGTGATTAGAATCTGGTAGGTCGACATTTATTAACAAACAGCTGCGCAATATGTGCACTCAGAAATCCATCTAACTGAGCTTTACATGCTGTTCTGAGAAGTAAAAGCAGTGACTCCTAAAACTAGTATTTTGATACATAATAAGCTATTATGTATATATATACTGTATATTGATATATATATAGATATATGAAATATTACAGTTCTCTATATCGCCAAAATAGAAAACTCGATACATCTTGAATCTCGATATATCGCCCAGCCCTAATTTCTAAATTATAAAACAGCCTAAATAGCAACATAAATGTGTGTATGAAGCACATGTGTTTATTTAATATACTTACAGTTGATATACAAGTCAACACATTGTATAATTACTGTCTTTAAGTTAGACATTAACATTTTATTTTCATTACATATTTTCATTTAGTTTCTCATGATCACTCATGTGGTTCTCTGGTATTCACCAATGACTTATTAGACACATTTGTTGCAGATTTTACATTCTTTAACACTTTTTTAAAGCAGTGTATATTTGTGGAGCTTGTGATTGGATGATTTTTCATGGTGACTTAAGTCATTCCTTCTGCTGTGGTAGATGTTAAAATCTCAGTTATTAATCTAACAGAACGTGTAACTGTGTCCCATCTGCTGCTCTTTATGAAGGTAAACTCTGTGTCACATTTCACAACGCATTTACACCAGTTCTTTGTTTTTTTTTGCCGGAACGTCTTCATTCATCATCTCTGTTCTGAGTTGTTTCCGGGTTTGTTGCCGCTGTCGGCACTAATCTCGCGAGAACTGTCACTCAGGCCATTCCAGGTGGCAGTTCTCACGAGGCTAGTGACGGCGTTCAGTTTAGTAAGGCATCTTTTAATTATTATTCCATTAAAATACGGGATATTTACAGGAAAATAATAAAACGGGAAGATGGCGGAAAAGAGGGGTAAAATACGGGAGTTTCCCGGCCAAAACGGGATTCTTGACAGGTATGGTGGTACCATCAATGTTTCGCTCGCTGGCTTTTCCAATTTGTTTGTCTGCTGCGTGCAGACAGTTATTTAAACACATCCATATAAACAAAGTCTGCTGTGCTTAAATCCAATGCATTATTTCCTTGTACGGATACAATTGATTGATTAACTTTGAAAACGATTTTAGATCGATTATTGTCACCCAAAAAGGCCGACTTGCCGAGCACAGATCGATGATGTAGTTGGATCGTAAATAAATCGATTAATCGATCTAATGGATGTATCGTTACACCCTTACAATGAAGCCAACCTGGCAACCCAGCTTCATCATTGGTTAACCTTCCTCTCTCTGCTCTGTGATTTTTGTTTTTTTTTACTATTTTACATTCTTTTTTTTCCTACTTAAAGTTGAAGAAAGTAACAAGTCAATGTAAGGATTAGAAAGTGCAGATGTTTGTAAAATGTTAGACGTAAAAGTCCTCAGAAAAATAATGTACTGTTACTAGGGATGTAACGATTAATCGTAAGGCAGTTCATCGATTCATTGGTATCACGGTTGATATCGATTTTCTGAAAATTGAATATATATTTATCCTTCTCTTGTCCAAATGCTGATGCTGTGGGCGGAATCTGCTCCTACTTTCTTTCTGGCCGCCTTCTACTCTTAAATATGTTCATAAATGATTCCTTACCCCTTTAGCACCGAAAGAATATCTGTAATATTACGTGAATATCTGTAAAAGTCATGTTTTGCTATTAGCTCTGTCTGCTAGCATAGCATTTCTTCTTCACTGCACAGAATATCTGCATGGCAACCGACCACTGGGTTACCAGCGCCCTCTGCTGGTCCAAACAAATATCTGACGTAAATACAGGACAATGACTGTTTTTTTTTTTTTAAAGTCCAATTGTTAAGGCACAAAATACATTTTCAGTTGCATTTAAAAAGAAAAAGAACTATTTTGCAGTTTTGCATTGTTTACTATAGAACCAGAATTTAAATGAATATGCTTCTTCTTCATTTGTATTATTCCTTTATTTATTTCATTCATATTTTTCAATCATCATTTGCCTACAGTCCCATTTTTTAAAATAAATCGTGAGAGAATCGTATCGCGAACCCAGTATCGTGAATCGAATCGTATCAGGAGTTGAGTGAATCGTTGCATCCCTAACTGTTACTGTACATTTTTAAGGTATCTACATTTTGTACTGCATTTCTTTCCATCTCTACCCACAATGCAATCACAAACAGGATTATTTATGTCAATGAGTGGTTTGGTCATAAATGAATTAAAGTAACTTTTCTGATATTTAAATACATGTGATGTTATTTTCCTATTCCAGTATTTTTTTGACCGTGTCTGTGTCACAGGGACAATGTTGGGACTGTGTGCATCCGTCCAGTCTCTGCTTCGCACAGTGGGACCGACCATTGGCGGCTACCTGTACCTCAACTATGGAATCTCCTCCATAGGCTTTAACCAGTTCTACATCAATTGTGCTGTGTTTGCTTTTATGATGCTGCGGCGCCTCAGCACAGCTCGCAAAGAGAGCCAGTGATGGGTTTTTATCTCCTGAAAAGGTGTTGACAATCAGTTCTATATTTTATTTTACATTTTTGTTATTTTACTGAACACATTCCTTTCTCGGTGACGTTATTTTAAGTCTTGATTGTGGATGACGTGCATCAGGCTTGTAAATGCTTGTATATTGTATCGTTGCATTTTTATGATGCTTAGTTTCGTGTTAAATCATCAAAATGTATTTATTTTGTACACAAGGAGTTTATCCCAGTATGAGCTCTCCTATATTATCACTTTGGTCTCATGTGAATCAGTGTCATTGATTTATGACACCATGTAAATCATCTGTTATTGTAACTTTTTACAAACTTCTATTCCAATGTGATTTTCTATATAAATAAAATGTTTAATCAAAGAAATGAGTGATATACATGCACATATTGGCTTATCTCCAGCTCTCACTGGACCAAGGAACGAAGCTGCTCTAAATGTAGAGGAGATTCAACAATAAACCACTAGATAGCAGCAAATCACCCACTGTCAGGCTACTGTTATCACAGTAAGGGCCACAAAAATCTGATACTGTCTGACCCAAGGGCCACATTAATAATATTCATCGCATTATTTAGAATAAGGACCAATCTGAGCGTCAACACAAGAAAGAACAAAGGGTTTTTTTTGTGTGTTTTTGTCATCTTTTTGTGTGTTTTTGGAGTCAGTTTGTATGTTTTTCCTCTCATTTGACTGTTTTTGTTGTTTTGTCAATTTTTTTCTGTTATTTTTGGTTTATTTTGGTTGTCGATTTATTCATTTTTTTGTAGTTTTGTATAATTTTCTGATATTTTGGTAGTCGTTTTGTGTATTTTGTAATAGTTTTTGTGTGTTTCTTGATGTCATTTTTTGTATTTTTTGTTATTTAGAGTTATCTTTGTGTATTCTGGTTATCATTTTGTATATCGTTCAGTTATTTCTGTATGTTTTGGGGGTGGTTTTGTAAGTTCAGAGTTACAGTTCGAGTCCATGATGTTGGTGTGTGTCAATGCTCCAGTATTTACTACGGCCCTAACTATTATTATTACTATTATCAGGGTTCCCACACTTTTTTCACAAGGTTTTTCAAAACATATCCAAAATATTTTACCAAATTTCCATGACTCAGTTCTAAAGGACAAGACCTTTTTATGTGTATGCATTTCCTGGTTTTTAGCGTACGCCAGCTGAAGCATGCAGCACTTCCACTTTCAGATAACGCCTAACGTCTTTGGGGTTTAACATATTTTAAACATTAAAATAAAATAGGCTATATTCCCAAAACAGTTAAAATATTCCATGTCTTTTTAAGACTGGAAAATCAGTTTTTCAAATTCCATAACTTTTCCAGGAATTTCATGACCGTGGATTATTATTATGGCCAATGTTCAACTTCTTAAATCTATTTTTCATAATAAAATCACAGTATAGGCCATGATTTGAGAACATTATGTAATGTAAAAGTTTGATTATTGTTAGCATAAAAGTAAGGGCGTTGATAACAGGAGATCACCTTGAGTGGGTGGGAGAAGGAAAGCTGTTTAGGTGGACTTCCCCTTTAATGTGATCAGCTGTCTGAGTGGGAATCTCATCATCTGAGTCTGATCCCACCTGGACACCGTGACGAAGAAAAGTCCATGTCCTTCCTCTCCCTCACTGCTCCGCTCACATAGGGCAACAACTTTTAGTTCCCAACTACGTCTTACTTAAGAAACTTATCTAGTCTGACAATTTAATATGTTTATAAGAGCATCTTAACAGTTAGTGCTGCTGCCTGTCAACACAACAGTTAAATAAGTCACTTAAAGCTGCAATATGTAACTTTTTTTTGGCATCATTTGGTCAAAAAATCCGTAATCATCTTTGGGCATATTGTAATCAAAGTGTTCTGAGTGGACAGTGAATCTCATCACCTTCTCCTGGCTCTGTAAAATGACATTTAGAAATCCAGGAGCATGACGCTCCTAGAACCTGGATGTCAGCCAATCAGAGACCTTTTTACAAACACATGTGCTCCATGAGCTGTTTTTAGCTTTACTATTGGCTGCTCATCTGAAGTCAGACGCGTTCAGGGACCATCGGTAGTAAAAGTTAAATGACAGACGTCCAAGCATAAGTCTCCATAACAGCGTTAGACACAACAGTTACTCAGCAAATCAAGAGGAAAGAGGCAAACCGAGGTGGAAAAGCAACAGTTTAAAGTCACAAACATTGGAGGAACAGAGCACTTTCGCTTTGCATCCTCACGGACCTCCGCACCACACACACACTGGTGTCAGAGAGAGAGAGAGAACAGACGGGGTGAATCGCGTGTAAACCAAAAAAAGCTTATTCAAAGTGAATTATTTCACAGTCTGGATCGGAGTCATGGTTATCATCCGCTCAGAGGGGCAGTCAGCTGGGATCACAGCCCCCTCTGGCGGGTAAGAGCCGACGACAGCAGCTGCCGCTCAGGACAGTAACTACAGAGTGATACGTGCGTTCATGTTAGAGTCTCTAAAACACCATAAAATCTCCAATCAGACAAGATTTGGTCCATACACTTGTCACTAGTCCATATTGAGAAAAAGTCGCTAAGAGCGTTCACAAAAGATACCGCTAAGAGAGGTTGAGTTTCGGTTTCAAAACAGAGCGGAGAAAGAATTCTGCAAACTGCAGCTTTAACGATGCACAAATCATGTGAACAAACATTACATCTGCAATAACGGACAAACTGCTGCTACTATTGTTACTCATCTGAGATCAGAGGTGCTTAACCCTGCAGATATGAAACTCCAGCGAGGACACAAAAATGTGATTGCATCTGCATGTCTGAGAGCCACATTATCAACATTCTTGCCTGCATTTAGAATAATGACCGATATGAGCATTAATACAGGAAACATTGTTGTCATTTTGTGTATTTCTGTTGATATTTTGTGTTTTTTTGTCATTTTGTTCACAATTTGCAACCATTTTGTGTATTTCAGTTAATGTTTTGTATTTTCTTCAGTCATTTTGTCATTTTTGAGTTATTTTGTGTATTTGTATTTTGTGTATCTGTTATCCTATCTTTCTTTTTTGTTTTTTGCATTTTTTGTGTAATTTTATGTAGTTTTGTGTATTTTTCAGTTTTTTTTTGTGTGCATCTGTACTATTTTTGCATGTTTTGCTGTTGTTTTGCGTGTGTGTGTGTTTTTTTTTTGGCATTTTGTGCATTTATTTGTCATTTTGTCTGGTTTCTGAGTTTTCTTGTGTATTTTGTTAACTGCAATTTTTGGGACATTTTATATAGGAACCACAAAAAATTCAACCAAGGGGCCACATGTGCCCCAAGGGCCACCCGTTTTGCATTCCTGGGCCAGCCACCACCACCGCCATGCTCAATAAAAATATGAACAGTTACACTTTGCAAACTTCTGATATTTTTGAATACACTTTGATCAGTTTTATGGTTTCAATGTTATTGTAGATAACTAAGATATTTAAACTCAAAGGCATTAACCACAATAATAATTCCTTGACACTAAAACAGTTCTATGCGTCTGTCACTGTATCTGTGAATGCTCCTGGCCACAGGAGGCGGTGCCTTGTTTCACTTGGTCCTTTGAGTCAAGAGGACTCGGGACAAAGCTGCTGTTAACACGCTGACGGGGACCTTTGGGTGCTCTGAAACATTAATGTGACTCCATGAGCGACCTGCGCTCACCGAGGTCAGAGATGAGCGCGGCCTTGTGTCAGCGCATTGGAAACCAAACGCCTATGAGGGGGGGCAGAGGCTACCTGCCTGTTTGGTCCCCCGTGGCATTAATAATGAGGCATCTGTCTCCACGTGGAGAGATGAGCCTCAGTGTTTGTCTTAAAAAAGAGCTCAGGATATCTGATTTGTCCCAGGCAGGCTGGAGATGTGAAGTGGAGGAGACTCAGTGTAAATGTTTCATTCAGCAACAAAGACTTAGTGATAGTCAGGAGTTATCTTTCATTTCTATATTCAAAATCAATTGTGAGCATCTTAGGAGCACACGGTAATGCAACATATGGTACGTAACAATTCAGTAAGTTCAAGGTTTTCTAACAATCACACTTAAAAGTGCCGAAATTTGGACTTTATCAATGTTCAGATATAAATATTGGACTTGAAATGGACGGGGAAAAGAGTGAGGGCTCTTTTTTAATCTCTCTAATCTCTCTTGTATTATGTCAATAAATAAAGAGTGAGCACCAGTCTCCTCTTGTATGTGTGAGCGTGTGCTGTGTGTGTATAGATGCATGTTGGCGCTGTATGTTTAGGGGAAAAGTATGAATTGGTCTATATGTCTTAAGATGATTTTTCTCCATATCTGAACTTGATAAAAATATTTGAATAATTCAAAAATGAAAAAAAATAAATCGATGACGAAATATAAAGTTCACCGCTTTCCAAAACTTAAATTATGGTTTTACACTTGATTGACGTCCAACGCTGACACCGTTTGTTGAATAAAACCAAAAACAAATGAAAAATAACATTGTTTAAACTGTGCTTGTATTAAAAGTCGTTATCATCTACTATCTACTACTGATACCAGTGTGATCCCAAAAACTCTGCCAAAGTGGCATTTCTGGTGTTTTCATGGGTTGAAAGTTGTGCTAAAAAAAAGTCGGATGTTGATTATTGTGGCTTACCACGGAAACACCTGAACACGGCTGAAATTGGAGTGACATCTTATCATGGGAAAACACTTCCAGTGAATCACTGCAGAAACACAAAAAATCAAGTAAAAACTGTCCCGCTTTGGCACTCTTTGCATTCTTCTACGGGACTCCAAATCCTAGAATACAAAGCGTGAAACTTTTGCAAAGTTCAAGTCACATCATAACCATTCATCAACACGCTGATGTTGATGGTGGAGTCAACAACAATCTCTCAAGCATTAATTTCAAACTTTGTGATTAAATTCTTCAGTTTTTCCAAAGAAATACCTATGATTTATTATCTCTATGAAGCTATGTATTTATCTTAGTTGTCGTACCCTGCAGCTTTAAATCTGTATTTACTAATACTGAACACACTCTTCTTCACAGCAGGTATTCTAGGAAAAAAAACAATTACCATCGGAATAAAAGCCCATATTTTCCCTTGATATCTCACCAGCAAAATCTGGCAAAAACCGGCTGGGTCGGGTTCAGACAGATATTTAGAACTGGTTGTCGGATTTGGTCACATTAGTGTCGTTTGCGTGCAGTCTGAAGTGAGTGCGGTAGCAGCCACAGCTGATGTAGACCATAAGAATGCACAGTGAGAGCTGTGATCCGCGGTGGATGGAGAATGGAGCAATAAATGACTTTATAAAGCTACTTTGTTATATATCAATGTTTTGATCTGCTACAATAATGTATTTTAATTGAAAATACCTCAAGTTGAGGGCGTTTCTCAGCAATTTTTATGTGCGATTAAAAAAAGAGATAAATTAGATTAAATAATTACGGAGCACACATTTTTTTATTGTCTTGACAGCATTATCTTTGATACATGGATTATGAAAATAGATCCAAATGGTCTTTTGCATGTTTCTTGTTACCCGTGCACTGATCTGATGTTGATATTAATAGTTGTTAATAAAATCAGTTCTTACCACTAAAACAAAACGTACATATGTAATTTCTTTGAGGAAAAAAACAAGGTTTTCACTGTCGGGTCAGACTTGGATGAGAAAATGCAGCCCGATCAACACTAACTGTGACACGGTTATTTATTTACTCGCTGTTCATGTGAGTGTTTATTGGAAGACCTGTGCACATGCCTCTGCATGCATATGTGGAACCAAACAGTATTTTAGTCCACTGTACTTGTCTTCTTTCAGTCTCCAAGTCATCTTCTTCTCATTCTTTTTTATTTTTGGGTTATTTAGACGCCATCCGAGCCGTCGAGAATGGTATAAAATAGGTAGAAATATGTGTGGACTCATTCTCTTTGGTTGTGAGCGCTTCATTACCCATTAGAATAAAAAAAACTTAAAATGAATGTATTTATTCCCAAATCCTGCCCTATGCTCCTTTAACCAATTCCCGAGGGGCAAAGAGCAGTTTTGGTGAAGCACTCAGAGAGCCACAGCAGTGATGGTCAGGTCAAGGTGTGAGTAGTCCACATCTTTACCCATGAGCATGTAATACTACCTCTAACAATCCAAAGGAACCTGGGCATTTCTAGGAATAAAGTTGCTTTTTAGAACTTAAACGACACAGTTGTGATGCCCAAAGAGGCAAAGAGGCTCCTCCCCCTGCAGACCTCGTGCAGCTTGTAGAGTTGGCCACAGGAATGAAAGGTGATCTTGGAGGGTTTTGTCTTGGTGTAATCAGACAGCGACATCATCAATCATGAGAGGGGGAATTACAGCGGGTCACAATGGGAGATAAGATAATGAGTGGGGCCACAGCGGCCTGCTGAGGGAAAGCTCGGGTTCCCGTCCTGCTCACAGCCAAACTGTTTCCAAACCTGCTGAGGACGTCCGCTACACATCAGCATTTACCCTGAAGGACAAACTCAAGGTCAAATCTGGGATGTGAGAGTTGTCCTTGTAGTGAAAAATACACAAAACATTGATCGTTCGATAAATCACCTTAAAGACAGAGGTGTAAAGAGTACTGATACATCCTAATCACGTAAAGTATGTTACTTGATTGAAATTGTACTGAAGTTCAAGTAAGTTATACATAAAATAATCAAGTACTAGTAAAAAGTAGCTCAATTAAATAGTACTCAAAGTAAAAGTCACTTGTTATTTTCACCCCCCACT
Organism: Gouania willdenowi; assembly: GCF_900634775.1. Classification (NCBI taxonomy): domain Eukaryota; kingdom Metazoa; phylum Chordata; class Actinopteri; order Blenniiformes; family Gobiesocidae; genus Gouania; species Gouania willdenowi. Next base: position 39,966,796 of record NC_041046.1, read on the forward strand.
TTTTTTTTAATAAAAAATCTCACCACGTTCCCTTGCATACAGTAAATATCTCATGTATAAACTTAAAAAGGAAAAGACCAAATCTTGCACAATTGGAACTTTATTGATTTTCCACAAAGGCATCTGTATAAAATAAAAGGTTTGTCAAAATGTACAATTATTTTAAAAGTAAACACAACATTAAATTGAATTCAATGTTGTGTTGAATTCAATGAATTCAATTCAAAATAAAAAAAAATTATCAGGCTGAAATAACCAGTATTCAACACTGTGTTTTGGCGCTGTGCATTACGTTTAATCTGGTTGGTCGGTCATGATGTGATGCATTTGATTGTTGTGTTTGGTCATTTCATTTTTTTGATCATTTCAAAACAAATAATTTATTCAGTGACAGTTGGGTGTAGAAATGTAACCATAGTTACTTGACTTCTTTTAAAATGTATTTGAGTACAACTAGATTTTTTTCTGATTTTGACATACACTCAAAAAAGTACAAATACCCATAAAAACAACTAAATTACAGGAATGTGAATACATCTGTTACTTTTACCTCTGCTTACAGATCAACCTCAGGAAGGTTTTATTTTAATGTTATATTTAGGCTCTCAGTCACTAAAGTGACAGCAGTGGAACATCATCTTTCATCCGTCATGTCACCTGACCCAAAATGTGTGCAAGCTTGTACCAAAGTGAATGAACGAACAAACAAGGGCACCCAGAGAGTGCAAACATCATTATTGTGCTCCAGTTTTCACTTCGACGTATAAATACATTTTAAAATATGTAAGGCATTGATATTAGTAAAACAATAAGTGACAGATTTCAGTCCCTGCAGGGTCTTCACTTTCAATTTATTTTTTGATGATTTGTGGCCAATTCTTATGTGATTTGGGGAAATTTCGTGGCATAATAACAGGAAAATTGCAGGATTTTGGAAGAATTCAAATTTATTTCAACATTTTGAGATTAGAAATGATATAAGCATGCAGGGAAAATGTTTTCCCTGCTAATGTTGTGAAGTTTGATTAAATGTGTGTATTATCTTGTAGATTTAGTTGATAATTTACACAATGCTTCAAGGTTTGAATTTCTGTGCTTTCTACTGCGTGCCGAATTGATTACTCTAAAGGGCCGGATTTGGCCTTCGGGCCTCGAGTTTGACATGTTCTTTAAAGGCTTGGAAGACATTTATATCCCCATTAATAACCATATAGTAGGGCCAAATGTATGAAGAACCCCATTTTTTTCAAAAAATCCCAATGAAAGGAGGAATCCAGGACAGATCTGGAATAAACTCAGTGAGATAACTGAGAAACCAACCTGACATACAGTAACTGAGTCAAATTTTATAAAGATCAGCCAATCACGAGTTGAGATATGATATTTCCCCAATGATGAGAGAGGGGGATTTTTAGATTTTATCCAGAATCAGTATAATGATCCCCAATTCCCTCCAAGATTCAATGGAATCCTCCATAACCTAAAGTCTATATTTGGTTGAAATATTGTCAAAGTCCATTAAGTACTTTTGATGTAATCCTACTAACAGACAAACAAACAAATAAACAAACACTGGTGCAAATATTCCGTCTGTGGCGAAGGTAATAAATGAAAGTGCTTTTCTGCGACGCTCATATGACCCTCTCACTTTTTCACCTGCAGCTTCTCAAGTTGGACTCACTGGTGTCGTCTCTTTATTCAGTCCTCAAACCACCACCGCTGTGACTTTTCACTGGGACAATTGGTGGCAACACTATCAGTGCTTTCCAGGGGAGCATCCGTACACACAAGCCCCCACATGCATTATTTAACACAAACCTTGTCTCACTTCACTCTGTGATGACTTGGAGCTTTGCAAACTGCTTCTCTGCCAGTGGCCTGCCTTTATTTTTCTAACTCTGCCCTTTCACAACCAAAAGAAAAAAACATTAGATGATAAAGTTTGTTGGAATATAAACTTGGAGGTCACAAATAGGTGTAATGCCAGTTTAGCTTAAACCTGCTGTGGTTGATAACTAGCATTTTTTTAAATCTGTAACTGTATTTCATCTAAAGGTTGTTCTCATCCTCTACTGATGCCAGTGTGCCTCCAATAACACAGACTAAGTGACATTTCTGGTGTTTTCAAGGATTAAAAGCTGTGCCAAAACAATGGTGGATGTTGATATTGGGGTTTAACATGGAAACACTGGTAACACCATTAACAAACCAGAACAAAAATGGCGCCACGCCATCACTGTCTTCCTTTTACGGTGAAGAAACGCAAGAAATCTTATCACGTTAATAATAAAGTAAAATCACTTCTTCGTTTTTTGCATTCGTCTAGGGATTCCCAATCCCACAATGCAATGCACAAAAGTTTTACGAAGTTCAAGGCATCTTTTAAGAGAGAAAGAGAGAAATGCATTTTTAAACCTTGTGGACAATAACAACGTATTTATTTATTGTATTTTGCCGTTACAAGGTAGATTCACAAACAAGTTCTGATGAACTACGGCCGAGCCCGCAGAACGTCTCCACGCCGAATAGCACGTACCACCTTCCCGAGAATTCAGTGAAATGACTCGGTTCCACCGAGTAAAACAAATGAAATTGTGCGACGTAAAATCGTAATCTACGTTGAATTGCCTTTGAAACGATATATCACACAACTGTGTTCCGGTGAATTTAGAAATTACCGGAAAAGGCGGTGGGTCCCCGTTCCCCCCACTTTCAAAAACCTCTCAGAGAGGCTCTTCTCGTCTGCTCATAGAATGTCCATGTCAAATTACAGCCCGATTCAACGAGTATTAATGAAGGAATAGTTATTTGAAGGAATGGGGCCCCATGGCGACCCCGTGGCACATATGGAGTAACGGGCCCCCTACCCTATTTAAAAAAAAAGGGGTCCGAGCGTCTCATCATTTTTTTGTGTTATTGTAGTCATTTTGTTTAAGTGCTTGTTGTGTCTGTCTTTGTTGTCATTTTGTATACTTTCAGCATTTTGCTGTCGATTTGTGTGTTTTGGGAGTTATTTTGTGTATTATGTTGGACTTTTGGAACTTCTTGTAATACAATTTTTGGGGATTTACTTTAGGGGCCGCACAAAATTAGACCGAGGGCCTCATGTGGCTACCGGGCCGCCAGTTGAAAATATTCCCTTCAAATAACTCTCTGTTTAGTCAACCAACCCAAACAAACACCTGCTAACTAAACCTCTGATTAGTCGGGGATAATAACTCCTGACACGGGCGTAGTGGCGTGTTCTTGATAAGGTATTAATACTGTGTGTGTGTGTGTGTGTGTGTGTAGACAAAGTCGCTGACGTCTCCTCAGCATGTGGCCTCTTCAGTCGTGTGTCACCAACTGGCACGTTCCGGTCCACACTCTCACTCCCTGACATGTGCCGGTGAGTCTAATCCTCCCTCAGCTCCGACAGCAGAATGATGAATACCACTGACCTCAGAGGGCGTCGCCCTCAATTATCATCATATCCTTTATTCAAACAGGCAGATAATCTTATTGAGATTAAACTTTAAAGAGTGACGAGGGAAAGTAGCAACAGAATCTCAATGAAGTTCACATCCAGAAAAGTAAAACGAGAATTACAATTACATTTCAAAACCAATCTTTCCTATTCATACATTTGATTATGCAGCATTACTTTGTTGACGGTGAAGCTGCTGCAGTTGTCGAATTATCTTTTTTTTTTTTTACCTGGAGACTGATCTGAATGGATTATAATTCTATGCTTTGGTTAAAGTGTGCCAGTATCTGTCAGAGAAGCTTTATTTGTTGTTTATTTGACTCGTACGGAGCAGCAGCTGCTTTCAACAGACATTAATCTGAACATCAATTGTCTTTTTGGTGACTTTAGAGGCGACCAGGGGATGACACATTGTGCAGGGAGAATGGATTATATCTGTGGGCAGTTTAAACAGATTAAAGTGGATTAAAAACCCAACATAACACCCGATGAGCACAATGTAAATGGATTCAAGTATTGTTTTAAAGTTCACTATTGGTAACAAAGTGAGTGTTCTGGGGAAATCTGTCAAATCATTATAAGAACAGACAGTTGTTATGAGTTAATAAAGTGAATCTGTTCATCACTTGTGAGAGAGTCAGATGAATTAAGAAACAAATAGAAAGACAAGCGTTAAGTCGTCACTGTTAAAGGTTTGTTTTGTGTTGAGTTAATTACAAATTCTGTCTTTGGTTTTTCACTCCGTAGGTTAGATTTTTATTGGATGTTGGCTCTGAATCAAGATTCGTGAATATTGATTTGTAACTGTTGTATTTGAAGGGAGTAATTAGCTTAAGATCTACCATCACGCACATCTCTGGTGGCACTTTTCTCCTCAGAATCACTAGAATGTGATGACCACCATCCTCACGAGCATTACTCCTTTCTGGTTTGACGTATTTTGTGTATCGGTAATACATAAAAACCGAGCAGATGTTGTAAACATGAGTAGTATGGGACAAGTTCCCTTTAAAGTGTGCACTAACAGTGAATGCTTCCTAATTTTCTCAATACTGGTCTTTTTCCCCAATGGTTTGCATTTTGTGTTCTAGTGTATAGGTAAAAGTTCATCCATTACAAATCAGAATTAAAAGGAAAACTGATCAAATATTTATGTTGTTACTGAATTGCATATCAAATGTGGTTTACAAGCATAATTTCAAGATATAATTCATAAAAATTGTACCAAAAACCTCCAAAATCTTTTAATTACAAGCTTTTTATTTCCACACTAAGCTAATAACTGATGATAAATCTAGTATGAATGACACTTATTTCATCAGGAGCAACCTAAACTTCAGCATCTTGGATTTGAAAACTCTACATGACAGGTAACATGTAACAAAACTTGGTGTATACTATATTCTAAGCCATGGATTAGATTTTTTGGACATCAACATGGAGGGATTTATAACCATCTGAGATCTTTTATCACTTCTAACCATGCTGGGAGTCAGCAGACATCAGCAGTGAAACGCTCTCAGCTCTACTTTACTGCTACTTATACCTATACTTTAATGTACAGAGTTAAATGAGCTTACAGCTCGATGATATTTACTCAGGCGATTGACGATTACTGCAGCATTTGGCCAGCAGATGGTAGGCGGGGGGGGTGGGTGGGGGCTAATCCTGACCCTTTGCACTCCACCCAGAGGCGACACCCCCTTTCCCAAAACCTTAATGAGCCACCTCAGTCAAAGAGCTGCTTTAGACGGGTGAGTAAAGGCTGTGTCAGCAGTCAGTAGATGAGCCCGGGGTGAGGCCTGCTGCTAAGCCCAGTGTGCTCTTTAATGCTGTTACAGCATCTCTTACACCAGCACATTTAGACAGCTACGACCATCGTAAGGAAGGTGTGGTTCCGATATCCAGCAGACAAGATCTCTACCTTTACTCATCATTCAATTAAAAGAGAGTTTTTGATGCTTTAAACCACTTTAAACCTCTCTCTGTGAGTTGTGCTGTCTCCTCTTTCACCGTATTCCTTTTCTGGCAAAGAAACGCAAGAAATCCCAGTAATAATGAAGTAAAAACACTTTGCGCCCTTTTTGCATTCGTCTATGTATTGGATTCCCAATCCCACAAACCATTGTGATGGAGTAAAAAACAATCTTGCAACTGGCATATTCAAACTTCAACTTTGTGAGTAAATTCTCCAGATTTTCCAAAAAAATACCTTTAATTTTTTATCTATGAGGCCTACACTATGTCTTTATCGGTGTTTATTGGAAAACTTTTGTGCATTGCATTGTGGGATTTGGTGTCCCCTCGACAAGTGCAAAGACGGTGGCAAAGTAAAAATGTTCTTGCACTGTCGCCCGCCATTGGCTCAACCGCCTGTAACCTATGACGACGTCCCAAAGCATTATGGTACTTGTAGTTCACTCTGAAATGGTCCGTAACAGCTAACCCAAAACTAGGCACTTGTAATACCACTGTATCTTCTTGACGTCAATACCGTGACATTCCTGGATGTGAGTTTTTATCAGCACAGTTGAAAATAGAATGGACAATACAACTGTTGATGAACAGTAAGGTTGTTCCACTCACAGCCCAATACAAGACCATAGCATCAAACCAAGGCCCATTGGCTCTGGAAACCCACAGTACTGGGGGACCACAGAAGACCAGGACACTCTTACTGCTGCTTCTGTGAATTTAGCAGCTCTAAGGTTGGATAAGTTTAAATATTTCATTCTCATCACCATAAACCAGGGGTGGGGAACCCTAGTCCTCAAGGTCCTGATTCCTGAGAACACACCTGGTTGAAATCAATGAGTTGTCATCAAGCTCTGCAGAAGCATGATAACAAGCCATTCATTTGATTCAGGTGTGTTTCACCAGGGACACCTCTAAAAGTTTCAGGAATCAGGCTCTTGAGGACTGGAGTTCCCCATCCCTGCCATAAACAATGCAGCAGAGGTCTGCAAAGAGACGACGGCCAAACCAACTCCATGGCCCTGAGCCGCATCAAGAGGCTCAGCTCTGGTCCAATGTGACATTTATCTCCTGGGACCGTTTTGCTGATGACAGCACGATGTCGCTTTAGGAAGCAGCTCTTTACTGTCAGAGATCTTCTTCAGGAGGGAGAGGACCAGGCCTGTACATGGACAGTCCTACTGACAGACCGCACAGCCATCTGTATAATAATAAATAAAAGTGCTTTTCATGCTTTTTACTCCAATAGGATGAATGTGTCAACTTTATGCTGCATTTTAGGTTTTAAAGGGGGCAATACTATAGCAGAGGGCCTCAGGATCTCGTGACGTATCTCTGTGCTTTCAAAATGCCATCAATAAAATGCACCTGTGTTCGATGTCCATAACATACGCCTGCCCATACCATAATCCCACCACCACCATGGGCCGCTCGAACGTTCATTCGTGAAGAGAACACCTCTCCAACGTGGCAGACGCCATCCAATGTGAGCATTTTCCCACTCAAATCAGTTACAATGACAAACTATAGTCAGGTCCAGACCCCGATGAGGACAACAAGCATGCAAATGAGCTTCCCTGAGACTTTTCTGACAGTTTGTGCAGAAATTTGTTGGTTATGCAAACCGATTGTTGCCGATGGCTGGTCACAGATGATCATGGAGGTGAACATGCTGGATGTGGAGGTCCTGGGCTGATGTGGTTACACGTGGTCTGCAGTTGTGAGGCCGGTTGGATGTACTGCCAAATTCTCTGAAACGTCTTTGGAGATGGCTTATGGTAGAGAAATGAACATCAATTTCACGGGCAACAGCTCTGGTGGACATTCCTGCAGTCAGCACGCCAAGTGCACACTCCCTCAGAATTTGTGACATCTGTGGCATTGGCATTGTGTGATTAGACCGAACATTTTTAGAGTGGCCTTTTATTGTGGCCAGCCTAAGGCACACTTGTGCAATAATGATGCTGTCTAATCAGCATCTTGATATGCCACACCTGTGAGGTGGGATGGATTATTTCTGCAAAGGAGAAGTGCTCACGAACACAGTTTTGTGAACAATATTTGTGAGAAATATGTCTTTTGTGTATACAGAAAATATTTTAGATCTTTTAATTCAGCTCAAAAAAAATGGGAGCAAAAACAAAAGTGTTGTGTTTATCTATTGTTTTCAGTGTATATGTCAAAAGCCTGGTACCACAGAAGAAGAAATGTTTTTGATAAAGGGATAACGTGCAATTGCTTCAACGTCCATCATTAGGATTGATGTGGAAGATGAAGATCTGCTGTCAGAGCTTCCCACCTGACACGCAGGTATGAGGCTCAGGGGCCATCGTCAGATCCCAAAGGCAGCTTTATCACACCCTGCTGTTATATAACACACACACACACACACACACACACACACACACACACACACACACACACACACACACACACACACACACACACACACACACACACACACACACACACACACACACACACACACACACACACACACACACACACACACACACACACACACACACACAGGGGCTGATGTGAGGACACAGCCACACTGCCATCGTCAGCACTGGACAGATCAGGTTTAATTCCCTCCACCCCCCAAATCTACACACTCCTGCTTGAATGTCCTTTGTGATCCATGGTAACAATCCTTAGTATGTGTGTGTGTGTGTGTGTGTGTGTCTGTTTGATGGGGGTCTTCAGTGTTGGTGCAGTGGTGATTAAACTAGGTCGTTCGTGACTCCTGAATTTAAGTTGAGTTTAATAAACCAGCTTCATGTACATCATAAAATGTGTGTAGAGTAAAAAGAATGTAACAATTATCATTTGGAGTCATTCATATTATAAGCATATACTGTACATTTTTCCTGTGTTTTCCTATGATGTGAGAGAGTTGAGATTTAATGATACGTTACCAATAATCCTTTCCAGACCATGAAAATATATAAAGAAATAATTAAAACATTCCATTAATGCAAAACTTCCAGTAAATATTTTTTCCCCCCACAAAAACAAAAAAGAGCAAATAAAGGCAAATAATACAAAGAAACAAGACATTCATTGTGGTCTCAAAATTGGAAAAACAAATCATTGGATGAGCTGTTAATGAAACAAATCTGAATCAAAATCAAAAATCTGAATCTCACAATGGTTATTTTAAAATTTAAAGTTGCATAAAATCCTACTGTAGTGGCAGCCACTGAACAAATGACGATAGTGCAGCTGGTTTCCAAAGATTTATCAGAGACTTTTATGGTTACATAATCAAGCTCCTATAATCACCTTTTGAATCCTAATATTAGATCGCTCCCTATTAGTCTTGGCATAATCTATGGCCTGCTCGTGTAAGCAAGTCCTAAAAGCTGAGCAGGCCGTCAATGCACTACCGGGGTCATCAAAGGAAAAAAACACCTATTAATAATAGAAAACAACATGTCGACTGTTTATTGTTCTAAAGGTGACCTCAAAAAAACAAACATACTTAAGAGGTAACTTTTGCTTCTGAACGAATTACTCTGAAGTGGATCAGTCCCATGATATTGTGGCACAATATCCATCATGTATCAAAGATAAAGATAATCCATGTTATTGTGCAGTAAAAGGAATGTATTCCTTTAAAATTGTCCTCTGCTTCGTTCTACATCCACCACAGATCAGCTGTGGCAGCTGCAGCAGGAAAAGAAGAACGCTGCAGGGCAAACAACACTAATGTGACCAAACCCGAACACCAGTTCTAAATATGTCTGAACGAGAGGTGAGTATTGGCAAGGATGTTGCAATACGATAAGTATCACGATACGTGGGTCACGATACAATATTATATAATATATCGTGATATTCTACCCAGTTAATATCAAAATTTAACGTAGAGATGAAAAATCGAGTTACAGTATATGTTCATCAGAAGATATTGATCATTCAGAGGACAAATTGTTATTTATTATTAGTGTTTTTGCACATTTTCACTGAAAAAAAAGAAAGTGCAGTGTTACACACTGCCATCATAAAATAAAGTGCAACAAGTTTATTTTAATACAGAGTAGAAGTCTCAAAGTAACCATGACAACATAATGACGGCATTGTAACAACTGTAAGTGAGAACATAAAGGATAAATCACGCTGAGTTACTGACAATGCACAAAAATAAGAAAAAATAATTGATCCCATTGTATAAGTTTAAACACTGATCTGAACAGATTATATGAATATAAAATATCTGTGCATACATAAATATTGCAGGCATTACACACTGCCATCATAAAATCAAGTGCATGAAATAACCATTGCAACACATTGAAAGCATTGTAACCACCACTGAAATGTTAAGTAAATATATATAAAAAATAAATAAATAAAAGAAATGTAAAAAATATTATCGATTTTTAAAATAAAAAAAACTATTTAAAATCAGCGGTCAAAAAAATAAATAAATCGCTATATATCGTGAAATTGATTTTTTTTCACACCCCTAGTCGGAACCCGACCCGTCTGGTGCCGTCGGGTCTCATCAGGGTTTGGTTGGGTGTCCATCAGCTGTGCTCCGAGGATAAACAAACATTAGATGCGCGTTCCCACGGTGACTTGGCTGATGGCTGCAGTCACACTAACCACCGTGGTGTCACTACGGAGTCTGATTTATACATCCTGCCTTATGCTCAGCAAACATGCCTGTTGCTGGACTGTGTATCTGAATGAATAACCTATGCATGATTAGGGAGAACAGGCAAACTCTGCAGAGAAATACATTGGATTACTTTGTTCTGAGCATCAAAAATGTAAAGATTTGGTTTTAAAATAAGTTGAAAACTCTATACTTCTTGTTGAAATGATTTGAAATGCAGTTGATAATGACTAGTTTGTCAAATCAAACTTTTTCTAAAGCACATATTGATTTCAATAAGTAATAAAGCAATAATGCAATCACTCATAAGATTCTTTGCTCATAGAATATTAAACGCAGCCTCCAGCATATTATCGGTAAATTAAAGCTGCATATTATATGAAGGAGAGTCATCTCTGCAGGATCGGTCTTCATACAGTTGGAGCTTTTTCACCTTCTGACAAGAAGATATTTCTGCTAAAGAAGCTGTGCTCATTACAAATACATTCATGGTTACTTGAGACACAGAGATTTATTATCTAAATCTGTGGAAATGCTGCTAGCTGGAAGATTACTGGCCTGGCTTAGAAACATCATGACACCTGCTTTTAAAAGGGATTAAAATAACACAGAGAAGTGATGGTAAAAAAACATTTTTCTCATCCCCTCCAATGTACTCATTTATAACATTATACGTATGAAAGCTACTATAAGGCAAATTCAGATTCTTCCTTAAACAGTCATTCACAATTGGATTCCTACCAGTTGCATCTTCATATCTGTGTGCTTGTGTCTTCTCAGTTGGTCAAAAGTTGAATGAACAGACAGACAAACATTTTGTGCCATACTTAGAGGACAGTGTTCCTCAAATATGGTCCCTGAAGGAAACACTGGTGGATGGTTTTTAAGTTCCACTTCCAGGAATTGTTGTTGCCCCTTCAGGCCTGGAGTCTACTCTACGTCTTTAAACTATTGGTGGGATGTTTGTGCTCCAACTTAACAGTGACTTATTGTTTTTAATTATGGTCCAGGTGAGTTGGTCTAATATGGTCCTATCTAGAATTGTCCAGGGGACAAACCTGATTAAACTAAATTTGTCTATCAGCTGATGACCTAATGCAGTGATTCTCAAACTTTTTTGGCCCAAGTACCACCTTTGTCTGACCAACACATTTTGCTCAGAATTCTGTGAAAAAAACAACTATAGAGCATAATGAGTAATAACACATTTTGTTAAATAAGGAAATGAAACAGTATTTAGTGCTTCCTGAATAGATTTATTTCTCTAGTTTTTATTGTTTCTGGTCATCTCCCACCTGGTGTTGGACCAAGACTGCCTCTTTTGTGTGTTTTTGTTGTAATTTTGTGTATTTTGTTGTTGTTAGTCTGTTCTTTTTATTATTCATTATACTTTTCTCTTATTTTGTGTGTTTTTGTTGTCGTTTTTGTGTGTTATTCAAATTATTCTCTCTCATTATGTGAGTTTTTGGTGTCATTTGGTTGTTTCTGATGTCATCTTGTATGTTTCTCTGTTATTTTTGTGTATTTTGTAGTGATCTCATGTATTTTTCTCTCATTCAGTGTGTCTTTGTTTTCGTTTTGTGTGTTGCTGGTCATTTTTTAGTATGATTATCATTAAAAACATTATGAAACCCTATATGTTTAATGCTTTCATTTGTAATTTTCTACACACTCTCTCTCAAGTACCCCCTGTAGTGCCATCACAATCACGTACCCCCATTTGAGAAACACTGCTCTAATGCATGAAGCAATAAACACAAATTTCACCAAAACCTTGTGTGACATGGGCACAGATTCCGTTCTCACAGGCATTTATTGCTCCCAAGTAACGAGCAACGAAGCAAGAAAAATGGGCTTGAACCTTCAACCTTGATATCTGCATCACTAATCTGAGTGTAATTGGGTGAATCCAAGCAGAAAACCGGCAGACTGCTGACCTCAGACGACTAATTAACTGGTAAATCTTACAAAGGTCAACAGTTGGTTGGCCAAGGATGAAGAGAGTAGCCGCCGTATGGCTAAAGATGCTCACAAGAAGTGTGTCTTCGCTGCTCTTTTAATCTTTTGAGCTAATTGTGTCTCCTACCCCTCCCCAAGTCTTCTGGTGAAACACAAAATGTGGTCGGACCCTAATCTCCTTAGCCGCTCTCCACTTTGTTTTTCTAATTCTGCTAGAGCCCTGTTGTTGTGGAGCTTAAACATGCTGACATCCACATTTATTTTGTGGCTCAAGCTAATTTCCACCTTGGACTTCACACAACATGAAAGAGATCCTGTATAAACACAATGAACCAGATCTTTGTTTGGGATAGTTGGAATACACTATGATTTTTAACTTTTTTTTTTCTTAATAACCTCTAAGCTTTAAGGGATCCTTCACTGTTTTTACAAATGTGGCCTAAAACCTTTGAAATGTTCTTATTAGAAGATCTATGACTAACAAAACACATTATTTTGCACCATATTCATTTTATTACTTAAAAATGGGACTACTTTACTGTTTTAGAGCCAGTGCGCCGCCATGTTGAAATGACATCATTAATGACACGAATCACCCCATTCAGCCCATTGTGTTCTATATGAGGTAATTTAGCAGCTTTTTCAGTCAAATTGACAACTTGTGCTACTTTGGGTTGCTCTAAAAATCAGTAAAAGTGAAAAAAACCTCTTTTGTTTACCAAAATTTGAGAAACAAAGTCTGTGACCCAAAAAAATCTGACTTTAGGCATCATTTCAACATGGTGACGCACAGCCTCTAAAACTAGTCCCATTTTTAAAAGTTAATAACACGAATATGGTGCAAAATAATGAGTTTTGTTAGGCATAGATCTTCTAATAAGGACATTTCAAAGGTTTTAGGCCACATTTGTAAAAACAGTGGAGGATCCCTTTAAGGCATTTTGTAAAATTTCTTTTAGTTTTCTTTTTAAATGCAATTTCTAAGATGTTCATTTCAGTTTTAAAAGCCAATATTTACTCATTATTTGAATTCGGAACTCATTAAATGTTGCACGTATGAAATAAAAAAAGACGGTTGAAGTGTACATTTTTTATGGTGGTCTCTAGGGCTGGGCAATATGGATCAAAACTCATATCTTGATATTTTTTTCTCAAAATGGCGATATACGATATGAATCTCGATAATTATTTTTCAAATAAAGTCTTAACAGAAGGAAAAAATATGGGTTAAATTTGCTGATGCAAAATGCCACACGGACACATTTATTAACAAACAGCTGCACAATACGTGACGCTTTTGGCTTTTTCTCCTCTAAGAGACAGCACGTGTGTGTGAGCTCTGTAGTGTGGCTTGTTAAGGGGAAGGTCTGGATTAAGAAGCACTCAGCAATCCTGTACTTTTCATGCCTTTCTGAGAAGTAGGAAAAGTAGCCACTACTAAAACGACTATTTTGAAACAAACAAGGTATAATATGTATACTGTATATATTGATATTGGCGATATAGTAATTTTCAGTATATCTTGAATCTTGATATATCTCCCAGCACAAGTGGTCCCATAAAAAAACATTTTTGCTAGGCAATGTTTAAGTGTATATTAATAAAATTGAGTCAAATCTAGATTGCAGCAGGAAAGTCTTTAAATGAGATTTCTATCGTTGTTGAGCCCTGATGGGTTTAGTTCAAGCGTGGACAAACCTTTAGGTTCAAAGGCAACAATTGGCGCACAATGTAATCTCTACAGCGTAACATGGGTTTTAATCTGTGGGAAAAGTTCTCGCTCTAATGTTGGCACCAGTGTGGAAATGTCACACAGTGGTACTGGTTTGTGTTACTGTTACGACTCTTTCTGACAGTGACACCCTGGGTTGACTCGCCCGTGGTAGGGTGGGGCTCTGGGGTTGGTGCACGGGGTGTGGCTGAGCGTGACCTGATTCAGTCGACTGCGTTCAATGGTCCAGTCATTTTCTTTTTACTTTTTTTTTTAAAGATTCCTATTTGTTTATCTGATATCTTTATTATCTATTTGTGTTTATATTTTATATGGGCTTTGGGTTTTATATCTGTGTGTGAGTGGAATGTGGCATAGTGGTACTGATGGCAGTGTGTGTTGCATTTTATCTGTATGAAAAGGAATATATAAACTTTCTCAGTGCGGTTCTGTTTTTCACAGTCAAACATCTGTAGATGAAATGTACATTTTGGGGATTTCTTGGTTATTAGTTGTAAATTTAGTAAATATGTGGCCACCAGGTTACACTTTGTGTCCTCAAAATGGACTTTTAATTACTTTTTTTTTTTTTAAGGAAAGGCTGACAAATGTAATATATTATTATTATTATTATTATTATTATTATTATTATTATTATTATTATTATTATTATTATACATTTCGTTTATATAGCATGTATTATCTTGACAAAGTTAAAATGCATTTTTCTAAGGCTGTAAAATGTTGCATGGAATAAAACAGGATCACAATGCAGGGTTCTTACTTTCTGAAGCATGCAGGATCAAGAGGGGCATTATGGGAAATGGAGGACAATCCAGAGTGTAAATGAGTGTTTCTGACACAATGTTTCAAGTTTGAAAACATGAAACTTTAAGAACAATGATTAGTTTTTGGTTTTTTTTTTTTTTCACAACAGGACCTTATAAGGTTTACTGTATTTAATGAGCATAAAGAGAGCCTTGTGGTTATAAATATACAGTATATACAGCCTCAATAGGATAATACGCAGGGAAAACTAACCAGAATATAAACATTTATAGTTTTTCTCTTCTTATCTGTAATAAAGATAGGAGCCTCTTTCTGTACATTGGTTGGTGTTATTTGCAGCTAACATCGGCTGCTTGTGTAAATGCCAAATGTATGAAAATTCCACCTTCTTAATAATGAATGAGCGACCTTGTATGGATGAGGTAAATTAGTGGCGAGCCATTTAATCTCCATCATTCCCTTTGTGACCTTTGTGTCCTGACAGACAGGCTGTGTAGGATGAAAGAGGGTGATCTCAATTTATCCAAAAAACAGGCAGAAATAGGAGTTAATATGCAGCACCTTCGCAAACACTGGGAGTCATTACGGACGAGAGGCAATCACACAGATCAAATACGATGGGAGACGAATGTGGAATATGGAAAGGAAAGAAGGAAATACAATGCAGAGTTTTGAGAATAGTGAATGCGATAATTACGACTGGGTCTCGGGTCACGGACACCGAGGAGAAGTGTGGACTGATGAGGACACCAGGGATGGAGTTTCAGCTCTCCTCGCTAGCAGCAGTTTAGTCTCTTCATCCAGACTGAGGAAGACTGGCAGTTGACTGTCGAAACATGTTGGGAGATTAACGTAGGATTTCCTAAGGAATAATTGTCTGAATAAATGAAACCTTAACATATTATTTAAAAAAAAGACAAAAAGAATCTTGCTGGAATTACTACACGGAAGTCAAGAAAACTTCAAAGGAAATATGATAGCGATCAGCAGACGCCTCTGACGAAGACTGGCAGTTGACAGTTGAGACATGTTAGGAGATTAGAGTGGATTTCCTAAGAAACTGTTGTCTGAATAAATGAAACTTTAACTTTGTCAAAAAAAAGACAAATGAATCTTGCTAGAATTACTACGTGGAAGTCAGGAAAATGATCAAAGGAAACATCAAAGCGATCAGCAGACGCCTCTGATGAAGACTGGCAGTTGACAGTCGAGACATGTCGGGAGATCAAAGTAGGTTTCCTAAGGAATAGTTGTCTGAATTAATGAAACCTTTACATATTATTCAAAAAGAAGACAAAAAGAATCTTGCTGGAATTACTACGTGGAAGTCAAGATAACTTCAAAAAAAACATCAAGGCGATCAGCAGACGCCTCTGACGACGACTGGCAGATGACAGTCGAAACATGTCTGAATAAATAAAACCTTAACATATCATCCAGACTTTGTTCACTGTTTGAGAAGATCTGAGAGGCACCAGTGTCCTGGCAATGTGACTGATTGATCCAGTAGATGAACGGTAAAGATTAAGAGGATGACAAATAAGCGTGCTGCTTACACAGCGCTTGAGGGGACTAATCCTCCCCCTCTCTGCCCCCACCCGCCCCCCCGGGGCTCCAATTTGAGGACCTGCTGCTGGAGAAAGAGGAGAGACCACAAACAGGGACGCACTCAGACAGCACAGTCAACAGGTGACAGGACCTCAGCCTTCCTGCACCTCCCCACAGTGAAAGGCCCTTCGGGACAACAACCTTCCTGCTCATCGTGATTGGACATCCACTCAGAGGACAAACTATTTCTGAGAGTTTCTCACCAGTCCAATATGATGGAGGATCACCTGACAAAGATTCCCATGATGCCGTCCTCTTCTCCATCTGAATCCTTGGGAAGCGTCGGGACAGATGACAGCAGAGGAGGTAAGAAAGCCATGTGTTTCAAAAGTTACATATTACAGACAGTGATTATGACAACTTAGGGCTGGGCGATATGGACCGAATCTCATATTGTAATATTTTTTCTCAAAATGGCGATATACGATACAAACCTTGATATTTTTAATTCAATAAAGTCTGACCAGAAAAACTATTCTTGGTTAAATTTGCAAATTTTCTAGAATGCCAAAATAGAAAACTCGATATATCTTGAATCTCAATATATTGCCCAGCTCTACGACAACTTAAAAAACCTAAAATAACTTTAACATATATATTATATTTGCAGTTCTTTATAGCAGAGATGTCCAACTCATTTAAGTCCAGGGGTCTCACATGGCAAGATTTATTCTATTTTGGTCCGGATTTGAAATTTCAATGTACAGCCAGGAATGGGCAATATGAACCAAAACTATACCTCTAGATTTTTTCCTCAAAATGGCAATATATGACATAAATCTTATTAATTTTAACTCAAACTCTGACCAGAAAAGAAATTCTAAGTTAAATTTGCAGATGCAAAATGCCACACGGGCACATTTATTAACAGTTGCACAAAGTGTGCAATTTTTGGCATTTTCTCCTGTAAGGGACAGCACGTGTGAGTGATTTCTGTAGTGTGGCTTGTTTATGGAAAGGTCTGGGTTAGGACACACTCAGAAATACATCTATATATGGATATAGGTGATATTGTAATTTTCTATATCTCCAAAAAAGAAAACTTGATATATCCTGAATCTCGATATATTGCCCAGCACTACAACAACTTAAATAACTTAAAATAACTTTAACATTAGAATATTTGCACTTTTTAACAGCAGGGATGTCCAACTCATTTTAGTCCACGGGCCTCACACGGCGAGATTTATTCTTATTTGGTCTGCATTCGAAAATGAAATGTACAACTTACAGTAAATAATGTCAAAGGGTTAGGCTTCCCTTCTTCAGTCATATTTCTAATCAACAAAGATGCAAACCACTTCATAAATGAGCAATGCTTGACCTGTAGTTGTTACAGTACGGAGGACATTGAGTTTGACACGTGTGCTTTAGAGTATAAAAAACATGAATATTGGGTTACAGACTGGAGCCGAAAAGTTTCTAATAAAGCTCCCAGCGTATAATAAAGATGGATTATAAACTCTCTAAAAACACAATTTTCCCACAAAAATGTAAGGCAACAAAGCAAATATTTTATTTTCATAATGTTGTTTTTCTTACGTTATTTCAAAATAAAAAACAGTTGTTTGTTGTTTCATCACAAATGTTTCGGTTTAATCATTGGTTTAGACTGTTTCCTAAAGGTGAAATCATCAAAAAACTCCAGTAAGATCATTTTTGTCTTCTTTTTGAAAGTGCCAGTCTTCGTCAGAGGTGTGTTCTCATCGCTTTGATGTTTCCTTTGAAGCCCAAAATAATGTTTTTTTTATTATTATTATTACGCGGAAGTCAAGGAAACTACAAAGGAAACATCAAAGCTATGAGCAGACGAGTCTGACGAAGACTGGCAGTTGACAATCAAAACATGTCTGAACAGCAAGGTAACAGTTGTCTGAATAAATTAAACCATAACATATTCTTCAAACTGCTTTACTTCGTTATTATTACCGTAACTATAACATTTTTATTGAAAATTTCTATATAAAAAAGAGTTTGTGTGGATTAATAGCAGTTTGGTCTCATTTCAATAATATTCACTAATTGGGATTTTTAGACCATAAAGTCTGTTTAATTGTTGCCTCCTGTGCTGAGTCACTCTCTGATGGAGCTGTTTGTGCAGATGGCATGAAACAATACCAGGCTAAACAAAAGACACTCAACTGACCTCCTCTCTCTGTGTGTGTGTGTGCGTGTGTGTGTGGGTGTGTGGTTGTTTTTGACCCGCAGCCAAGAGTCCAGCCCCGGGGAAGGCCCTGAGTCCAACGCTGGTCTGCAGAGTGTGTGGTGACACCAGCAGTGGGAAACACTACGGCATCTACGCCTGCAACGGCTGCAGCGGATTCTTCAAACGCAGCGTGAGGAGGAGACTTATTTACAGGTAAAACACTAGAGCTGGGTTATATATCGACATTCCAGATATATCGAGTTTTCTATTTTGGCGATAATTAATAAAGGAAAAAAAGAGCTTTTTTTGTTTGAAAACATGTTTTAAGAGTTGTTGCTTTCGCGACTTCTCAGAACAATGAAAAGCAGTTATGTGGATTTCTGAGTGTGTCCTCCTAAACCAGACCTTCTCCTAAACAAGCCATGCTACACAACTCACTCACACATGCTGTCCTTTTATAGGAAAAAAAAAACCAAAGTACATATTGTTTGTGGCATTTTGCATTAGCAACCCTGAATTGTGTTTCTGGTAGGACTTCATTTGAAATAAAATTATCGTGATTTACTGTACATCGTATATAGAAAAATGATAAGACATTAATTTTGGTCCATATTGCCCAGCCCTACAAGACACAATGATTTTCAAGCTAAACTAATCAAGGGGGCATTGTGGGAAATGGAGGCAACTTTAAAGAGTTAGAAAAAACAAACAAAAAAAAATGTATTAAACAATTAAACATGTTATAGGCTAATTTAGTTCAAATAGGTTATTTTTAAAACAAATCAAAGAAAACTAAATAACTTTGAATGAATGTGTTTCATATTTAAATAAAAGGAAAATAAAGTTTTTGTTCTAAGTTTAAATAATCAGGGTTCTGTTCAAATGAAAGGTTTCATGACTATTTCACTGTGTTTTTGGCCTTAAAAACACATTAAAAGCACATGTTTCTGCTGGTGTAAAATGCTGATCGTTGTCTGACAGGTGCCAAGCGGGTACCGGCATGTGTGCGGTGGACAAAGCGCATCGTAACCAGTGCCAGGCGTGTCGACTGAAGAAATGTCTGCAGGCGGGCATGAACAAGGACGGTGAGTGATTGCTTTAGTTTACTTTCATCAAAGCTCCAGTATGAGACTAGGAGGGAGAACAATGGCCGCCCACTTCACTTTATGACCAACTAAAACTCTCACGCACTCCTATGGCCAATTTAGAGAGTCATATTAACCCTAAAATACATGTTTTTGGATGATGAGAAAGATAATCCAGTCAAACACAGGGAGAACATGCAAATCGCACACAGAAAGGAATTTCCAAAGAAACGCTGCAGCATCAGGCAGAAGGTGGGTTAGTGGTTAGCACAGCAAGAAGGTTCTGGGTTGAAGCCAATTGTGTCCTTTCTGTGCGGAGTTTGCATGTTCTCCCAAGGGGCTTAGGTGGGTTTTCTGCGTACACCCAGTCTTCTTCTCTCTTACAGAAAACTTTCATATCAGAGAATCAGAAGGGAACCAACTCCATAAAAGGAGCTGTATTCCAGGTTTTTATATTTTGGGGTCGTGACCCCATGTGGGGTCACCTGGAATTAAAATGGGGTCCCCTGAAATGTCTAGTAATTGTAAAAAAAAGGAAACATTACTGGCTACAATTATAATTTTAAATTTAACACATCACACACTAAATATCAAACAACTGTTTTCTAAACTTTATCAAATGTAGTTAAAATAAAAATATCCTGCCATTTTCACTTTGTGCACTAATCCTGGCTCCTCTGTGTTCGTAACACGACTTAAATAAACATGATTAGAAACTAATTCTAGAAAGAAAAAGCCCCTGTGGTCAATAAAAATGCATCAAAATGGGGTCACGACCCAAAAAACGTTGGGAACCACTGCTTTAGTCCATAAGGTGTGTATGATAATAATAATAATATATTTATTAGGTCTTTAACAGCTTAATAAACCACACACACACGTACATATATCATGTATACAACTGCATCAGTAAAGAGAGTTAGTGAATATAAAAATAGTAATAGAAGAAAATAAATAACATAAGGTGTGTGTTAGATTTAGTGAATGAATTATGGAAAAGATCAATGAGTGTTTCTCTATAAAATGTGGTGATATTTATTTAATTCTGTAATACCATTAACAACAAACATAAAGATGTTTTATAGAAAAATCTTTTCACCAAATATGTGATCGGTGCAGAAATTCTCGATCAACTAAGCTTGCTTTGAAAGTGAAGACTTTGAAGGTAGAACGGAGTAAATAGATGAACGCAAACTCAAATATGAAGGTGATTTTCAAGTATCAGTTTTTGACTCGATTTAGAGAGAATTTTTGGAAATGTTTCAACTAAACTACCCAAGCTCGATTAATACTTCCTTCCTTCTTTAAATAGGTTTTTCTGATAATTTGTCGCTCATTTGTTTCCCGGTCTAACCCATGGTGTCTTTCTCACTCCAGCCGTGCAGAACGAGCGTCAGCCTCGCAGCACAGCTCAGGTACGCCTGGACTCCATCGACGTGGACCCTGAGAAGGACCACCTGGCCACCACACGAGATCCCAGCTGCTCTTCCTCTTCCTCTTCCTCTTCCACTTCCTCCTCGTCCTCCAGCAGCTCCGTCATCACGTGGCCTCACATCACCTCCTCCATGTCCATCACTTCCACCTCTGTGGCCAGCCAACGATGCATCAGCCCACAGAACAACCACCGCTTCATGGCCAGCCTCATGACCGCAGAGACCTGTGCCAAACTAGAGCCTGAGGATGGTGAGCGCCATTCTTACGTCACTATTAGATCAGACGTGTCAAACTCAAGGTCCGGGGGCCAAATCCGGCCCTTCATAGCTTCCAATTCGGCACATGGCAGCGAGCAAAACAAGTTTAGATGAACTACTGGCGGGCCCGCGAAACATCTCTGCGCCGAATAGTTCCCCAGAATTCAGTCAAATGACTCGGTTCCACAGAGTAAAACAAATGAAATGATGCGAGGCATAATCGTAATCTACGTTGAATTACCTTTGAAACAATATATCACACGACTATGTTCACATAAATTTGGAAATTACCAGAATGAGGGGTGGGCCCATGGGCCCCATTTAAAAAAAGGGCTCCGAGCATCTCATTATATTCATTCATAGAGTTTTCATACCAAACTGCATTCCGATCTAACAACAACTAATGGAGGAGTAGTCATTTGAAAGATGGGGCCCCCGGGGACCCCTTGGCACCCCCGTGATACGTACGGGGTAATGGGCCCCATTTATATATTGGTATGTGCCAATGATTTGGTACCACCAACTATTTGACTTGCAAATAAATGAGAAACCCCCCTGGGCCCCAAATCAAAAATCGGGCTTCGAGCGTCGATGCGAACACATCCATAGATTATAGCTACCAAATTTCCGTTCACGAATAACAGAGGAGTAGTGATTTTAACTAGTGTACACAAGAAGAAGAAGAACAACAACAACAACAAAGTGAGTGGCGTTTTGAGTCCGGGAAACCGGCCTAAAAAGTCAGAATAATCATAAATCATTGTGTAAATTACAAACTAATTCAGTTGTAGATCGCTCAGCTAGATATCTCCAAAATGATAGACAAATTCAATGAAACTCCACAATATTAGCAGGGCTCACATTTTGCCCATGCTTCTATCACATGATGGCAGTAAATTTTTTTAAAATTTATCTTAAATTAACACAAAAACTCTAAATTTTTCCAAAATCCTTCAATTTTCTTTAAATTATTCCACAGAATCTCCTCAAATGACATAAAAATGTGTCACAAAATGAAATGAATTGAAAGTAAAGATCCTGCAGGGACTGAAATCTGTCACTTATTGCTTTGATATTATCAGTGTCATACTTTATTTATGCGTGGAAGTGCAAACTACAAATTAATAATTTTCCCCATAAAATATGTGGCTCACTTTCGATAAACTGCTCCATATGTGGCCCCTGAAATAAAACAAGTTTGACACCCCTGCTTTAGAAGATCTGTTTTCTTCTCTGAAACATTGGACGCATAGAGATATTTCCTAAATTAAAATTGGATCATGAATTTGAGTCCAATTTAAAAAATAGAATAATTAAACAAATAAATACATTTAGGCATGAAAAGGCACATTTTACAATTCGTGAATTAAATTTTATGAAATAAAGATTATAGAGGATTTTCTTCTTTAAAAAGAGAACTTCATTCACCTGGTAAATAGTCTAAATATCTGTAAGTGTTTGTGAGTTCATACAGTTGATCATAGTTGAGCACATTACCTCTAACACCAGTGACTCTGCACAATCTTTAACTTTTATTTTGGAAATAGGGGCATGTTTACATTGCCCAAATATTAGAAAATGTTCTAAGAAATACCAAATTTTATATCCCTGTCATGAGGCTTAGACCAAACAGTTAAAATAAGGTTGTTCCTTGTTTGTGTTTCAGTTGATGAAAACATTGACGTGACCAGTAACGAGCCGGAGCGAGCGTCCTCGGAGTACCACATGGCTCTGTACCCGTCCAGCACCGAGAACGTGTACGAGACGTCAGCGAGGCTGCTCTTCATGTCAGTGAAGTGGGCAAAGAACCTACCGGTGTTTTCCAACCTTCCCTTCAGAGACCAGGTGTGAATTTACTCCCAGTTTAACTGATGATGACCATAGACATAAGATTTACCATTGTTCATCTTTGTACATACTATTTTAGTTTAACCTGCTAAATATAAATTAGAATTTTTAAGATTAGATCAATTTATTCATGCATGTTTATTCTGTATGTTATTGGCTGAATACATTTTGCTAATTGATTACTGTACTGTAATTTATTCGTCAAAGTTGGACTGAAAACCGCTTTATTTCTAATTTTTTTAAAGGGATCCTCCACTGTTTTTACAAATGTGTCCTAAAACCTTTAAAATGTACTTATTAGACCAGTTCCAACTCTGTGGTTTGGTAGTTGACAATGAAGCAGAGAAGAAGAGCTCTCCTAAGAACCTTTACTCTCCCTCGACTTCAACAGTCTGTGATTTACTTGCTAGCTTTAACCATCAGAGGATCGGTTGTGCACTATTTACGGGGGAGTATTGGTCCCTTAGGAGAACTCTTCTTCTCTGCTTCATTGTCTGTTGGAACTGCCCCTCCTCCTGCGATGGGAAGTTTACAGGCAAATGGGGCCGTGTGACATCATCAATCATGTGATTTCAAAATTGTGAAATACAGGTTTTAAAACAGTAAAGTAGCCCCATTTTTAAAAGTTAATAAAATGAATATGGTGCTAAGCAATGTGTTGATCTTCTAATAAGGACATTTCAAAGATCATAGACCACATTTGTTTTTTTGTTTTTTTTACAGTTTTTGGCATTTTTGCAAAACATATAAAAAATAGAGTATGATGAATATTTGTCAAAAGGAAAAGGAGATAATAACACAAACTCACCTTCTGTTGGGGGTGATGCTCTTCCTCAGGTGATTCTCCTGGAGGAGGCGTGGAGTGAACTCTTCCTGCTCTGTGCCATCCAGTGGACTTTGCCCCTGGAGAGCTGCCCACTGCTCTCCCTCCCTGACCTCTGCCCAGGCATGCAGGGTAAAACCAGCTACACCAGCCTGGACCTGCGCCTGCTGCAGGAGGTCTTCAGCCGCTTTAAGGCGCTCGCCGTCGATCCCACAGAGTTCGCCTGCCTCAAAGCCATCGTCCTCTTTAAGTCAGGTCAGAAAAAGAAAACTACAGGCTCACTCTGTCTTAGCATGACTGCAGCTCACAAAGAAAATCCAAATATTTACAGATAAATAATGAACCTATTCTGGGTCGTGACATGTTTTCCTCTGGAAATAGTTTTTGATTGTGTTTGTTGTTACAAATACAAATACAAAAAAGCCAGGATTAGAGCACAAAGCACCACCTCAGATAGTTTGATACTTTTTTTTAAATTTTATTTTCATTTAAAAAAAAAAAAAAAATAATTAAATTGTATTCACATTTTATTTTAACTACATTCATTATTGACAAGGTGAAAGTATAGAATACAGTTGTTTGAGATTGTATTTGGTAGTTTTAAATGGAAAATAATAATAAATTAAATCAGTATTTTCTTTATAAATAACAAGACATTTCAGCCGACCCCCATTTCAATTCCAGGCGACCCCACGTGGAGTGGGGCTGGGTTTAAAGCCCTGACAAGCCAACGTTTTCTGCGGTCCTTTAGGTTTGATTTAATGTGATCTTGTGCATCATCAACAAAGTTTGTAGTATTTTACAGACACTACAGCTATACTTTAGAGGCTTACCCAGAATCCTCTTCCTCTCCTCTGCAGAAACTCGAGGCTTAAAAGATCCAGAACAAGTGGAGAACCTACAGGATCAGTCACAAGTCATGCTGGGACAACACATACGCACACATTACCCCAGCCAACCAGCCAGGTAACACAAACACACACACACACACACACACACACACACACACACACACACACACACACACACACACACACACACACACACACACACACACACACACACACACACACACACACGCACACACACACGCACACACACACACAAGGATTAGACTGTGGGGGTGTCCTGGAGGGTCGCTGTTCTGCTGGTTCCTGCAGACTCAGCTCAGCAGTCCAGGGCCTTATTTTGATCCCTCTGAGTTCAATGCAGTCTCTAGTAGGGTTTATTTAGACCACCAGGGGGCGCTGATAATGTGTGCAATAGTTATCATCCCCTTCTGTATTTTACTAATGACTGTATTCCTTTATTCTTTTGTCAGATTCATTTTATTTCAGGAGGGTCACAATCAACGTATTTTAATCCCAAGTGAGCTTGAACAGAAAATACAGATTTTTGTGGGTAAAAAAACAATTAAAAAAAAAAAAAAAGGTTAGATTTTGGGTATAAAAAATGTCTAGAATTCACTTGGAACATCCTGGGACACCTGCAGATATTGACAACTCCAGGATTTCTTAATCTAATTTAAGTAATTTTGCAGGATTTTTTTTTATTTATATATATATATATATATATATATATATTCATGAAGCTTTGACAAACCATTTGCAATTAAAACATTTTTTGTTTGTTTGTTAATAAAACAAAAACAAGAATAATTTTTTTTTCAACCGCTTGATAACATTTCATCCACAGTAGTATTATTTTAAATTAGTAACTGATATGCAATTAGTCTTAATTTACTTACATTCTTTTCTAGCTTAAGATGTGTCTAGTATCATTAGTGTGAAATTTGTAATGTGTGTATTTATTTAAATGCATGTCTTTAACTTTTCACACACAGATTATTGGTATTTGGCTCATTTATAATGCATTCATGTCCTGCCCCATTCCTACTAATTTGTTTGGAGCAGAAAATTTCACAAAATGTGCTTATTATTTTACTCTCAGACAGCGTTTTTCAACCGTGGGGTCGGGACCCCATGTGGGGTTGCCTGGAGTTTAAATGGGGTCACCTGAAATATATATATATATATATATATATATATATATATATATATATATATATATATATATATATATATATAAATACTTGATTAGAAATACATGTATTTATTTTTCAAATTAAAACACACAATCTTAAACAACTATATTCTATACTTTCACTTTGTCAAGTATAAATGTAGTTATTATTATCGTGATTATTATTAATAATAATAATAATAATAATAATAATAATAATAATAATAATAATAATAATAATAATAATAATAATAATAATAATAATAAAATGAAGTTTTTGTCATGCAGCATAACAAACATGATTAAAAAGTAATTCTAAAAAAAATGCCATTAGGAATTCATGATATAA
The DNA here is from genome assembly GCF_900634775.1 of Gouania willdenowi. Classification (NCBI taxonomy): domain Eukaryota; kingdom Metazoa; phylum Chordata; class Actinopteri; order Blenniiformes; family Gobiesocidae; genus Gouania; species Gouania willdenowi. The sequence goes on from NC_041046.1 coordinate 39,992,894, forward strand.
AAATGGGGTCACGATCCAAAAAAGGTTGGGAACCAGTGCTTTAGGAGGATTTTTGTAATGTTTTAGTTTCCCTGTCTTTGTTCTGTTTAGTTTTAGTTTCTGTGTGAATACGTGTTGTTGACTAAAACCAACAAGATAAAACAAGCAAACAAAAGCATACTGTATGTAACCGGTCCTACGAGCAGCAACTTGATCAGAATTGAACTTTTTTTTTTCCAGGTTTGGAAAGCTTCTTCTTCTTCTTCCCTCTCTGCGTTTTGTGAGTTCAGAGCGGATAGAGCTGCTGTTCTTCCATAGGACCATTGGGAACACTCCCATGGAGAAGCTGCTTTGTGATATGTTCAAAAACTAAAATCCAACAAAACTCACCCAAACCTGCACTGTCCAGTTGCTTTCCATGACTGTATACATGTCAGTATACGCATTTTGTTTTTCTAACAGCCACTGAATTGCTTGATTTGCCGTTTCCTCATTAAATCAGTCTGAAAAGTGAATGTTTTTCATTTCCTAGTTCTATTTGTATCATATTTAGACGTATTTGTGTGGTTTACGGTCACTGAAGGGTTCTTGTTCTTTTAGTTTCTTGTTTTGTTGAACAGATCTTTGAGTGTTTGTTGCTAAGTGAGCTGTGCTCCTGCTGACTATTACTACTGTATTTGTGTTGCAAAGCCTTGATGAAGTAAACACAGCTCTGATAGACTATTTGTTTGTGGCTGTCTTTCACCAGCGTTGAAAAGTACTACACAGATTTGAACCAAAAATGTAACCAACAATAGACTTTTTGCCTTGGAAGGATCAATTTAATAAATGTAAAATTCCTATCTCTCATGATTGGCAAAATTTCAAATATTCATATTCATTATGTTCAAAGAGAGAAAAGTTGCCAACTCTGCAAACTCAGCCATTTTTCAGTCCTATGCTTCACAAAACAAACATAAAGCTCTATAACGAGATACTAGGTGAAACTACAGGCTGAGCTGAATCCACTGATATGCAGGTCGGGTATGTTATGCACGGAAAACCACACCACAAAACTTGAAAACACAGCGGCCAAAGTCAGCAATGATGACAACTTGTGTCTTACCTTTTTTGTTTCTTCTCAAATGTTGCTCCATTGTGCATAAAACTCCACATTTTTGATAAATACAAATCATGTCGTCGGATAGATACTGTCATTACACTAATTTGGGCATGTCTCAGTCGGGAAATCCGTCCAATGAGCGCATAGCACTCGTGTGTAAAATGGCAGATCCCTCCTTTATCCAGCTCTGATTAGCCAGGACTAAAACTCGGTCCCATAGTGTTTGATTTCACCCATTTCTACAGGCTCTGAGCTTTACAACGCAATGTCGAGCATTCTGATTGGTCAAAGCAATGCTGAATTAGATGCATGCGTAACGGCATCAAAGAGCGGAACGAGAAATAGTATTACGCATGGCACAGCAGAAACATGAATACAAATGGTTATGTGTTTATTTCAAGCCAAATTGCAACATCTAATGATCAAAAATAGGACTAATTGGAATCAATTTGACTGACATATTACAGTTACACGCTTGTTCCCAAACTTGTGAAAAACTTTAACTCATTCAGTGTGTAATTCTTAAGTATCTAATGTAAAGTTGACTGCCTGCACATCACCAGTGGCCTTTGTATAATGAAAAGTAGCGCTGTGCGTGCTGTGCCACGCCATCGGACGGCCACAAGGTCGGAAAATCCTGGGATCAGATCAACCAACCCTCTGAGGCCTCTAATGTCACATGTGTGAGCTCACGGCTTCAGATTACAAAACTTTGAACTTCCAATAGTAGAAAAATCAGAAATCGCTCAAAGCATATACAGTAATGCTTAACTAATAACATTAGCGTGTAATCATCAAATCATTTTGCTTCTCCTTTGTTTTTATGAAATAAAAAAGTGATTGCAAACTGGCTTTGCTTCACGTGTCAGCATTCTCATTTGGAGCTTGTTTCACACAAAGCTTTCCTCTGTTCAAATGTGAGATTTTTATCTTATTATAAGATTAGTCTCTTGAGTAACATGCAAGAGGCCAACAGGTGAAAAGCACATTGCATTGCAGAAACAGCATTTGAACTAATCTGGGTAGGAAATCACAGAGCAAGGTGCCTGAACACAGCACACACAGGGCAATATAGCAAATACACAACTGGGGGCTGGGGCCACAAGTGGCCCTCAATCTAATTTTGTTGCTGGCCCAAATGAAAATGAAAATAATACATCACAAAACACAGAAAATGACAGAAAAATACACAGTTAATAAAATTTGCATTTCTTAAAATTGCAGAGATATGGTTTTGTGCAGCTTCACTAAAGGTAAATAAATACATTTGTATGGAAAAAATGATTACAAAGATGGTGGGCGTATCGGTCAGTTTTCATTCCATATATTCAAACTTTCATATACATATTCAAACTTTCCTTATATATATTCAAATTTTCATATATATTCAAGTCAATAAATATATATATATATATATTTAATTTCCTGAATGGCTTGCCGTGTCCCATTATTGTAATCCAAATGACAGCAGTGAGTGCCAGAAACAGAAAGTAGGATTAGAAGTCTTAGTTAAACTTTTATTAATAGTCGGTTAACGACCGGGCGTTATGTTTAGTTCAATAGAAAAGCCCATGCATAGTAACCAGACTGTATATTGTGTTGTTCACACTTTTCTTATGTAGCTAAAATTCACATTATTTCAACTTTGTCAAACAATTATCAGGTTTGTTTGTTTTTTCAAATAAATTGTAAAGCCTACGTTAAAAATTATCAAAAGTGTAGGCTATATATTAATCGCTAATATTAATTGAAAACCAGGAAGCCCAAAGTACTGTTTTTTACTCAAGATTGGTTACACAAAAACATAATTTAGATTTTTTTTTTTTTAATTTTTTTTTTAATTCAATTACTTATTTATTTTTTGGGTTAGATTAATTTTTTTATTATTAAACTCACATTTGCAAAATAAAAATTGTTTTTATCTACAAATTTGATAAAATTGATTTTTTGCCCAGCCATATTATATGGAGACATTTTTTAAGTATGCACGGTGGGCACACTAGTCATACTCAACTGTAGCATAATGTAAAATGGTCCTGGGACCAGTTTCAAGCTAATAAATAAACATATTTTTCAAAATAAAAGCATCTCTTCTTGTTGTGTTACTTTCGTAAATAGGTCTCTTTTTTTACGTTAACTAGAAGTTTAGTAAGTAGCACAACGGAGGGTTTCCGAAAATCTCCAAAATGTGGAAATGAAATGTGTTTACATGAGTTTTAGGGATCGAATGACCCCATGTTGATATTCTCTTTGGTCACCCATAGTATATAGTCATCTTAAATATGTAAATCATTGTTTTAATGAGAAATAAAATAGGTTAGAAGTGAGCAAAAATGGTGGTAAAGGTGATGAAATGAGACTTTGATAAACCACAGAAATTGGTTAAAAGTTGCAAATTAGTACTGAATGTAAAATGGTCTTGGAATTTACCTCCGTACTGAGATTATAACCCTAACCCAATACAATAAACAAATAAAACATGTGTCCGTTCACTTTGAAAACAAAAATAGACAAAAATAAATTATTTTATTAGCAAAAATAAATTTTCCGGTAGTGTGCGCATGCGCATCTATGTGCATATACAAGACAAACTCAGTACATGACAGAGGCTTCAGCTAAAAATCAAACATCCCCTTTTCAAAATAAAAGCATCTCTTCTCAGTTTTTTTTTTTTTTTTTTTTAACTCTTTTGTAAATAGGGCTCTTGTTTTGAAGTGAACAGGAAGTTTAGTCACAATTGGAACTGTTGCTATGGTGACTGTGGTTCAATATGAATATGATTTTCTGATCAAATTCTCATTAAATGTGAATTGCAGGTTGCTCAGATTATCAATAGGGTTGTTCTAAGCCAGGGGTGTCAAACTCATTTTAGTTCAGGGGCCACATACAGACCCTTTGTTCTCTAGTGGGCCACAGAAAAAAAGAAATGTTCACATTAATGTACCCTAGTTTACCCTTCCAGATATAAATTACATATAAACTGTATGGGACTGACAACATCCAAGCATTAAGTGACATTAAACTTACTATGAACAATTGTTATTTAATTTAGTGGAATAATTTGAGGAAATTTGCCAGATTTTGAATTTTTTTTTTTTTTGAGATTTAAATGACTGCCATCATGTGCACTAAAATCAGTGTGACGCCGTTATTTTTAACTAATAGAATAATAATAATTATTAGCATTATTATCATCCTACTCAAAGCAGTCAGAAAAAAAAAATCACCAAAATCTTTAACAGACTTAAATCAACTTAATTCCTCAACATGCAACAAACTTGATAGTTTAATGAATAAACATCAAACTAGATGAATATATACATTTTCAGTATTTTTGTTCTATTGTGACTTCAGATTGTGTGAGTATGAATAAATCCCCTCACTGGGGAAACAGTTTTTGATGTGGACCCTGTAACTTCTCCATTCCCCCCCCCCGACTCACCCACCCCTTATGTGTTAATCTGCTTCGTTCAGATCTCAGTCAGATGTGAGTGTGTTGCACCAGCAGAGTGTTTAGCCAGGTCACCCTAGCGTTGGCCGATCTGGAGGATTCTTCTGGTTTTTATTTTTGTCTCTTCACCTGTTTGATTCAAATCCACCTGAGATGAATCACAGCAAGGCTGAAGACGAGCCTTTTGAATATGCCTATTATGATTATTCAGACTGGTACACAGACAACGCAGAGCCAACAGAACCACCTAAAGAGTGAGTATTTTAGTACTCATGATGTATGGGGCTGAATAATTAATTACATTGGAGAGAAAAAATAATTAAATGTTACTTCTTGTGCCCATTTTGTGCCATTTAGGGCGTAAGCAGTAATGGTTTAATTAAATAACACTAATGCATCGATGCAGAATGTGACTTATTTTGATTTTGGATAGTTCGGGTGGTTTTGTGTTTAGAAGATGACAAAAAATTAAATATTTAACCGGCTTATGTCCCTTTTTGTCACAGAGTAATCTTACCATGTGACCCGACAGCAGATGACAGGCTTTTTCACATATGCATACTGTCCATATCTGTAAGTACAGTACATGTTAAATGTCCGCTTATCTCTGATAATTGTTCAGATGTTTTTAAATGTATCTGACGATCAGTTGTTAAACTGTGTTCTCATAAGGCTTTAGAAGTGACAAACCTTAGCAATAATGGAGTCTTATTGAATGTTGAATATGGAGTTTATATTAATTATCCATTCTTATGTAAATATTATAATTCTTTTAAAACTCAGTTTTGTCTGTCTGAAATGTGTAGAGGCTCAAATTTCCCAATTTCCGAGTTCAGCCATCTCAGTTTACGTTTCTTTTTGTGTCCGTTTCATCGCATTGTTCTAATTAAATATAATTACAGGCTTGTCAACTTCCCACAATCATGCAAAACATACTAAATAGAGTTAATGGAGTTAACTATCGTCAATAATTTCATATTTACACACAACAGAAATGCACCAAAACAAGCGTGAGATTAGACGTCCGGCTTTTTGCTGTACTTTATAAAGCCAAAAATATCATGGAAATGTGTGATGATATTGTCCCAAAACATGATGTTAAACAAAACTGACAAAGACAGGATATGTAGTGATGTAGGAGAAGTGAAAGTGTTTGTTGAGATAAGCCTGTTTACTCGGACTCTGCTGCTGACTCTCACACAGTGCGTCTCAAATGCCAATGACGTGGGACGGCGTTGCCATAGAGATGACCTCGAGAGTTTGTTGGCAGAGCTGAGTCCAGGTGTAGATGGAAAGTGAGGGAGAGGTCAGAGCGTCGCATCAACATTCCTTCCTTTAAGAGTTTGGAGAGAAAAAAAAAAACAGACCACGACGAGCTAGCCATAACGTGACTGCCAGCCCGACTGTTCCTGGTCAATTCGATCAATATTGGCCATTTCCTGTGAAATTCATCTGAGAGTTCTGAGAGAGTTCTGAGAGTTTGGCTCCTTTCGTCGATGACTGCGGCTTCTATAGTGCTGCCAACTTAATCCAATTTTGCGATAAATCAGGAAAATGCCAGATCCAATCAGCAGAAGACCCAATATCATGAATTCCAATCTGGTGGTTCCACGTCCTCAGGACTTGCAACTTGCGAACTCTCCCATTGCCTGTTCTTCTAGTAGAGAGATTTGACCAAAAGCGAAGAAAGACCATATAATCAATTCCATAATTAGATTCAGGATTGGGATGGTGATAGAGACTCCTGTTCGATTAAAACAAGACAAAGAGCAGCAAGCAAGAAAAAATGAGGGAGTGAGGGGAAAATAGCGTCCTTCATCTCTGAGTGCAAGCAGGTCAAATCACGTTATACGATAAATTACATTTCCGTTTCTCAGACTGACTGTTCACAAAGACAAATTGAAAGTAAACGCATGATATTTTACTAAAACATGCATGTGAGGGAGTATTCAGTGTGAATTTGCAATTGCAACTTGATTTTGGAAGTTAATTCAGTATTGTCCGTCCATATTTCTAAGATCACGGAAAATCGGAGGCCCTACAACATCTGGTTTACGTCACTTGATTTCAACCTTACAGTAAATCATGATAGCATCATGCAGGACTAAAGAGTGAATGGATACCCTTGACTGTGGCAGCAGTGTTCAAATGTGTTTCCTCGGAACATTTTTCCTATAGTTACAGAGATTCAAGCTTTGACAAAGTTTGCTGTTGGAATCAGGTGTTAATTTGTGTAGAAACTAACGAGTGGAAGTAAGGAACACAAATGGAACTCCATTTTGTGGTTGGTTTAGTTACAAAGACATTGATGCCGAGAGATCACATCTCACAACCTTACAGATACATTTCTCATGCCCAGTCACTACTTACTGTAGGTGTACTATCTGTGTTGTTGCATGATTCTTCTCTGAATGGTTCAATCATATGTGCTTGAGTGTAGTTAAAATAGCACTGAAGTTAGTTTTTTGATTGACAGCTGCAAAAGCTCAAGAAGAAACTTTTTTTCCAAAGAGGATGATTTATCGCTGTAAGTTTTGCTATGTTGTGTTACTACCTGCTATATTTCTACATGTTTTATAAGGGCAGCAAGGGTTCTGGAAACAAGTATGGGTTTTGTCTAGAACTGGGCGTTATGGACCAAAATTCATATCTCGATATTTTCTCAAAATGCAACACAATATAAATGTCAATATTTTTTTTTTGACTCGGTAAAGTCTTAGAAAGACTATTCTGGGTTAAATTTGTTACATTTATTAAGCTCCATAAAATGTGCCACTTATGGCTTTTTCTCCTGTAAGGGACAACACGTGTGAGTGAGTTCTGTGGTGTGGGTTGTTTAGGGAAAGGTCTGGATTAGAATGCACTCAGAAATCTATCGAACAGTGCTTTTCATGCTGTTCTGAGAAGTGGCAAACGCAGCAACTCCGGAAATAAGTATTTTAACACAAAATAACGAACAATGATTCATCAGAAAGATGATGTTGAAGCAAAGTTGAAAGGAAATACTAAACGACAAGGTCTGCCATGTTTATTAAGATAATTTATGAATGACATCATCAGAAAAATGTTAATTTCCTGTCATTTTAAACTCAGTTTGAATGTCTTTCTTCACATTGAAGCATTCATTCTAGTTTTAACTTAGAAACCAACTTTAGTTCACTGATAACATCAAAGAAAGATGAAATTGTTTTCTTCCTGTTGTTCTATCTCGTAGCTCGTGGTCATGTTGAAAACTAGACACATTCACTCTATTTTTTTTTTTGTATAGTGATGCACAAACATAAAAAGTCTTTCTTGTAGCTCGTGGTCATGTTGATCTTAGCAGCTCTCACCAGGAAGCACAAGTTCTGCCAGGGGTTTGCAAGAGGATCCTCCAGCATTTTCAGGTGAATCTTTGTATTTTTGAAAGGAAACAAAAACGTTTTCCTCCATGTGTGAACCCTAAATCTTTTTTTTTTTTTTTTGTAATCTCAGTCCGGCCAACTTTTTGGACCAAACTCAAAAAAAAGGGCTGATCATGGCTGTTTTTGGGTTGGTATTTAGTAAGTTGGCCATGCTGGTCATCGCTCCTGATCCTCTTCCCTTCTGCAAAGACACTCCAGCAGATATAAAAGGTAAACTTATTGACATTCATCATTTCTCTTTAGCAGAATGACTAATAGGGCCTTAAATTGACTTCATGTGTTACGGGGTAGGTAATTGTTTGTTTATTTAACTGTATTTCTCCTTGTTTTCTGTCCTGTAGAATACATGAAGATCATTGCCATTTTCTACTACTCGCTCCTCTATTACCCTCTGTTGGTCTGCAGCACCTTACAGCTCAAAACAGGCTACGTTCTGGGGACACTCCTCTCGTTCACTCACTTTGGGGTCCTTGTGTGGCAGAAGTTTGACTGTCCAAAGTCTCTGGAGGTAAAACATCTACATATCTGTTTTATACACACTGACCACAAAACATGTAATTTTCCTGTACTTAAACATAAAAAACCCCAACAAGAATTATTTTTTTCATTATCGTTTTGATGAGTACTATTTAAATCACATTATACTATATATATACTGTATTATGTAGGACTCGCAGTAATATTGGGACTGTTACTGTCATGCCCCATCTCCCCCCAACTCATTGATTTTATATTTTTGAATTGTTTTATTTAGTTGATTGTTTTTGTTTAGATTATGAAGCACACTAGTTGTATTGGACAGTGATTATAGGTTACGAAGCGGTGGATGCACACAGTAGAGCTAAAAAAGAACACCTGACCCAAACACGAATGAAGCCGATGTCTCTTTAAGCTGAAACTGTTTGAACCCAACAGTATTCACAACCGTGCGCTGATGTAGAATGATCCGTTGTGAGTTATAAGGATGACGAGCAGCTTCATGCGTCGCTACACGCTGGCGGTTGAAGCAAACTGTTTATATTGGACGGTGATTATGGGTTACGTAGCGGAGGATGCACACAGGCAACACAGGAGCCAGCTTTGTAGCTGCTGAGGTCCTCAAGTGAAGACGGGAGCATCCGAGCAAGTCCTCTGTATTAAAGAGACGATGCAGCTGATGTATGTGTTTCTCAATATTACAGATTAAAAAGAGAGTTAAAACAACCTGTGCATTCCTGGAAGTCCCTTTTGAGTCCAAGTGTGTAACAAGTATTATGACGGAACAGATTAAAAAAACAACAGAAAATCCCCCTACGGTATAGGGGCAGACATCACAGCGTCAGGGATCAAAATCACACCATAGGGGGTCCCTATGCTCAACAGCGCTGGCGAGAGCCCTGACTTAGTATTTTCTATCTTCACAGATCTATAAGTTCTACGCTCTGCTGGGAACTCTGCCTCAGATGGCCTGCCTTGCGTATCTGTGCATCCAGTTTCCTCTGCTGTTCGTCAAAGGACCTGAGACTGACGAGGTGAGAAAAGGCCTTCTGAGATCAGTCAACCAAAAAAACATTGTTTCTCCTGTGGTTGCACAGCTTTCCTCCTGCCAAGCACGTGTGTAAGATCATTTAAGCCGAGCTCACAGCAGTTCCTGGTGCAGATCAAGTTCCCTGTGTGGATTTCAAATACAAAACAAAAAAAAAAAACAGCCATGCTTAGAATAAGCTGCTTTTGGTTCAACTCAGCATTCTTGGAGCAGATTATGACAAGAGCAGTGACTCATTTTCTCATTTTAAACAGAAAGGTTTCAGTCGATGGCCTGGCCAGTCTTTTTAAATGATCATGGAACCAGCAGCAAAGAAAATACGCTTTCATCCCTTTTTGATTTTACAGGGACTCGGAACAAATCTACAGATTTTAAAATGTGAAGTCATCTTCTTTAACTCTTTGGAAATAGATTATCTTCTCCTTACTGTAAATTGTGAGTTTTGTACCAGTTTTAGTGCTTCTGCTTTCAGTGCATTTTATAAGTTTGCCTACTTTGATAATAGATGATGACATACTAAACAGCCTAAATCATTCCAAAAATACTTAATATGGATTAATTAAGTTAACAAATGAGAAACAAGACGCTGAAGTCTCAGGAGATTTAGCTCAAAGGTGTAGCCTCACGTTTTTTTGTAGTAATAATAATGCATCAGCTTTATCATAGACACTTAAAGTCGCTTTACAGAATTAAGGCATTATTCTTTCACTCTATACTTAGTGGTGGTAAACTAGCGAGGCTGCCATAGTGCGCCATCGGCCCCTCCGGCCACCACCAACACTCACTCACACACTACATTCATACTAGGCAATGTAGGTGAAGTGCCTTGCCCAAGGGTACAATGACAGATACCACTGGGTGACTGCCACCCCACTGTGGCACCTGGAATTCTCAGTGTTCTCCCATCCAACTACTAACCAGGCCCAGACCTGCTTAGCTTCCGAGATCTAACGGGATCGGGCAATGCATGGCTGGTATGGTGAGAGATTTTGCATCATCTTTGACAAGTACATGTGTTTATCTCTTCCAAGCACTTGCGACACATTTAGCCACCCATTTGATAGATAAATTATGGTAAAAATGCAACATATTCTGCCTAAACATGTGAATATATATTCTGTGTCCAGTGACGTGCCATGACCACTAGGGTTGGGTAGGCACGTTGCAAATCGAGACCACCAATGACAATTTAATATGTTTCTGCTGGCAAGTGTTAATCAAACAAAAATCAACATCTTAAACACCATTAAAGAAACATAAAAACATATTTAATATAGCCTCCATACTCTCCCAACAACATATATCTTATAAAACGTCAGCTTATCTGTTGTTTGTGTTGGAAACAAAGAAACACAGAGAAAATGACAACAACAACTCAGAACAGCCTCAGTGAGGAGCATCCACAGAGTCAATCCTTCCTTTTGTACCATTCACTGTGAAAAGTATGAAACATGTTCTGACCTTACCTTTGCTGAAGGTCTGGTAGCTCAGGTGTTGGTCTCCATCTTTTAAAAGCTGTCGTTTTTCCTCAAAAGAAAGTTACTTTATCGTCTCTAGCGATGTCATCCACACTGTAGTGTTATCCCGCCCACTAGCCAGAGAATGTAGCAGCTGTAGTGGCCACGCTCTATCAATTCACTAATGCACTCTGAATGTACCTATAGCATTTAAAATACACAAAAGGCAGCGTAGAGCTGCCATTTAACGTAATTGGTTTTTATCTTGGGAAACTGACTGAGCATGCACAAACATGTAAAAACACTCTATTTTATTTATTTATTCAGTTCATTTCCGACATGGTTGCAATCACAGAAATTCATTTTGACATTCAGAGCAAAATCACATCATTGGTTTTTCTTTTTTTTTTTTTTTTTTTTTGTCCTTTTGCATGCCGGAAAGGGCGACGGAAAAAAGCATTATGCTTATCCAGATCCGTCCCCTGATTTGAACACAGATAATTTTACATCAAACCTCGTTTCTTCCCTAGTCAAACATTCACATCTTCTTCATAATTTCATCTTTTCATTAACGTTTTTTTTAATTTTTATTTATTTTTTATTTATTTTTTTTTGTCCTTTTTATGTGATGTGTTCTCGTCTGCAGTCATTGTTCCTGTTGTTACTCCTCCTCACTGTCCTTTTTTTCCGTATCTCCTTGAGCTTTCTTTTCCAGTCGTTGTTTACGTTCCTCCAACTCTCCAAACAAAAAGTTCTTCTTCTCTCGGAGTACCTTCATATCCTCTGAAAGTCGCCTCAGCTTACGATGCATCAGAAAGGCACATGCACATACACATACCCCTATCATTAGCAGGCCAAAGATCATGACCCCTAGCAGATAGATGTCCTCCACATCTTCCACTGTCAGCAGGGAGAGACAGAGGCAGAGGCAGAGCAGCAACGTGCTTTTGGAGGGTGTGGCCTCCTCCTGCCTTACAGCGGAGTGAGACTGTGCAGCTGTACGAGGAAATAGCGCTGTTTAGTAATTTGAAACGCACAAAGTTATAGGTAGGTATAGGTCGGAAATTGAAAAATAAATAATTTATATTTATATCATAATTAAAACAAATAATAAAAATATCAATTCACCCTTGGGTAGGCAGTGCCTACCTTGCCTACCCTAACGGCACGTCAATGTCTGTGTCGTAGCTGTTTTCATTTCAGGAAGTTATTTGCATGATTTCCGTTAATTCTATATAAAATATTATCTTTGGCCCTGCAATTTTGTGTTGTTTCATTTCACAGGAGATCAGTAATAATGAATAATTAACAATTTATTTATGTTTCGCAGGTACATAACTGGAGCTTCTTTAGAAACGTCATACACTAGTATTTATTTTATTACATGATGTACATCATCCTATTGTATTTATTATTTTCCTTCATTACTTCTAACACACTTGGTCAGACCTCATCTGTGTGGCTTTTGTTTTATCACAGATAAAATATTGCGTAAAGTTTTCAATCATATTCTATGTTCAATGTTGTTTCTCTCAGGATCTTGACAGCAGTTATTACACAGACTATGTGAAGTTACTTCTGAAGAAGAAAGGTTTAACTAACAGGTGAGAAAAGATCAAATGATTGCATGACAGAGATTATAGCAGCACTTTAGGAAACAGATGAGTTGGCTTTTGTAAAAAAACTTTGAAGTAATGAATCTGATTGGACAGAATTTAACAGTTTTAACATTATAATACAACATTTAGATTGTGCTTAAACTAATATTTGTAGCATCATTTTTAGAGATAAACTGTATACATGTCATTTCATTTAAATGGGTGATTTTTTGGGTTTTTTTAACCATCATAATGAGTTTAAAAAAACACATTTTCACTGTCTAATGTCTGTTGCAGCTCCTCTGCCTCAGATGAGAAAACACTGGTGGAGAGAATAAAGGAAGTAGTGAAGAGCTACATTTATATTCCTGAAAAAGGTAAGAGTCCCTATACAAATAACCGGCCACTTCATTAGGTACACCTGGCCTTCATCAGGGTGGTCCTTCCAATGGAAATGAGTTAGAGTATCTGCAGGTGAATGCATCTGTCAGCCTGTGATAATAATGGTTTTTCTCTTTTAATGCTACTTAATATTAATTAAAAATCCACAACACTTTGCTTTGAAATATTCAAGTGCCATAAATAATGCCAGCTTTTGTCAGAAATGTAAATAAATGGCTGAATAAATGCAGTTTAACCCCCCTCCTTTTTTTTTTTTTTGCTTGTGACCCACTATTCCAGGGATGGGCAACTTTTTTTTTCACAGCAGGGGCAACAAAATGTGATTTTTGATCTGATCTGAGGTTCACGTTATCAACGTCCATGTCATACGCATTTTCGATAATGACAAATATTTGCATTAATCCATGATAAAAACAAAGGGTTTGTGTAGTTTCCCAATTTATATCCATTTGTTGTCTTTTTGTGTACTTTTCTCTAATTGTGTGTATTTTTGTTCCTCTCGTTTTGTATATTATTTTGTCATTTTGTGTATGTTTTTTTTTAAGAGTTATTTTGTGTATTTTGTTTGTTGTATTATTGCAGACATGGGATATGTAATGGGATATGTATGTAGGATATGTAAGTGTTTATTATAATGCATCTGTTTAATTAACTAATAAACCAAAATAAAAAAATAATTGAAACTAATAATTGGTTTGCGTAACCATGTACCTTCCTTTTGTCTCTTAGTTTTCCATTTTCCGCTCAAGTTGGCGGTAACACTTTTTGTGACCTGCGTTGCAGTTTACCACGTGAGCTTTCACTTTTCACACGTGACATCATAAACACATCCTCTGTTTGGTGTTTCTTTTATGTTATTTCTTTTGTTTTGCCGATAGACTGCTTTATTGTTGGTGGTCCTGGTTGTTCCCACGCTCCACATCGTCCGGGCTGGTATCGATGAAAACATCGCTTTTCTCCTGCTGGGCTTTGGCATCATCCTGTCAGACGACAGGATGGAGGTGGTCCAAATCGTCATTTTCTACACGTGGTTGTTGGAAGGTAGCTGGGTCTTACTTCCTGTTAGCATTCATCTATGTGCGTTCAAAGTAAACATGACACTGACACACTTACTTCCGCTCTCAGTGTGCTACCTCTGTGCAATGACCCTGTCCTGTCTGGTCAGTATTGTCATGCTCATGAGATCCATGGTCCTCCACAGGTAGGTGTATGAGATGTTGCTTTATTGCATGAGAGTTACAAACCAAACACAAATTAGGACAAAACACAATTAATCTTGAGCAACCACAATTAAAAAAGCAGTTAAACAAATGTGGACGACCACAAACGTACAGCAGGGATGGACAACTATATCGCAGCAAGGGCCACAAAAATGTGATTGTCTGATATGACCACCATTATTAGGGGGGGGTAGTCTTGTTTGCTCCTTTGTCATTATGTGTTTTTGTTATTTTTGTGTTCTTGCGGTAATTTTTTCTATTTTTCTGGCATTTTCGCTGTGGATTTGTGTGTTTTTGGGGTCGCTTTCTGGTTTTTTGTTGTTTTCTGTGTTTTCCTGTCATTTTGTGTATTTTTGTTAACAGTTTTTGTGTCTTTGGAACTATTTTGTAATTTGTCGATGTTTTTGTAGTAATTTTGTTAGTTTAAGACGTTGCTGTGTCTGTCTTTTGTTGTCATTTTCTGTTTCATTAGTCATTTTGTGTGTTTGTGTACTTTGTAATATATTGGGCTTTAAATTCCTTACAACTTCTCGAATTACAAATTTTGGAGATTTGCCTTGGGGGCAGCAACAAATTAGACTGAGGGCCATATGTGGCCCCCGAGCCACCAGTTGCCCATGTCTGACGTACACACTGGGGCTGGGCTGTAGCAAGATTTTCATGTTCTGTTTCATATATATATATATATATATATACTGTATATATTCATATGACTCCATTAAAACAAACAATATAATAAATGAGAGACTTTGTAACTGATTAATCTCATAACATTATTTGACACGAGAAGCAACATTTTTCCAATTTGTGTCGTATTACACAAGTGACTTTGGCTCAAATGGCCTTTGTTGTAAAAACACACGCACACGCACACGTACACACACACACACACCAATGCTCACAGGGTCAAAGTGTGATGTATATCTTTATTATGTCTGAAAGGGTGAATTCTTGCTTTCTGGCTGCTTTTAATTTTTATTTATTACTTTTACAAATTAATTGAATGTTAGCCGCTCTGATGCTGCTGATGTAATTACAGGATTTCCCCACTTAGGAACTCAGAAAGTATCAACTTAAAAAACTCTAAATGAACCTGAATGAGCGCTAGTGTTAACCCCATGCACAAAAACAAACAGTATGTAAAGGGTTTGACACTCCTGTCTTATTTGTTGTGGTTAAATACTGTTTGGATGTTGCTTGCTTTACTAAACTGGTTGTATCTGTTGCAGGTCAAATCTAAGAGGACTTTATAAGGGAGACATTTATAACATCTATAACACACAGAAGACCATGAGTCCGTCTAATGTCGGCGTCGTCTGTTGGATGGGTTTGACAGGATACCAGGCTGCCATTGCTTGCCTCGGTAAAGAGAATTAAAGTCACAAATAAAGCCTAATTCCTAACCTTAAAACATACTTAAGCAGGACATGTAGGTATACAGGGAAGCAGTTGTGGGTTTCAGGTTGCTTTTTTCTTTGAGTGTGAAGGTTTTTGCCTGGGGCTGGGCTGTCACACTCATTTCAGCTCAGGGGCCGAATACAAAGCAGTTTGATCTCAAGTGGGCCGAAGATTTTATGCGGGAAAATGTGTAATTTCAACACTATTGTGCCCTAGTTTACACTTCTATGTATACATAAAATACAAAACATGTAAGAAACCCACAAAATCCAAACAATAGGGATATATATCAGTCCCAACAGGATCTTAACTTTAAATCAACTTTAGATTGTGTGACCAATTTATATTTAATAAGGGAAATATCACATAATAATTTGAGGAAAATTGAAGAATTTTGTAAGAATTTTGAGCTTTTTCAACTGTTTAACATTAAAAATGACTGCCACCATGCGATAAAAGCACCAGAAAAAATGTGAGCCCCTGCAAATATTGTCTAGTTTCATTTACACAATAATTCATGTTTTCACCGTCATTTTTACCTTCTCCTGCGGGCCGAATTAGATGCTCCAAAAGGCCGGATTCAACCCCAGGACCATGAGTTTGACACATGTGGCCGACGGGAACCTCACATTTTAGTCATAAATATTAAATATGTCTACATTTATTTCTAAAAAACAAAAATACACACATTTGAAGTACTTTTTTCAACAGCTTTCCACCAGGCTTCTCCATATGTGTTTTTTTCTATTACTACTTTATATATTTACATTTTTTTTCAGGATTTAAAATGAAAACAGTGGGATATTATTTATTCTATGTTTAATGAAGAAAAAAACAAAAAAAAAAAAAAATCTGTGAACTGCTTTGAAGCATTTCCCATCAGGAGTGAAGCAGCAGAGATAGTTAATGAAATATGTTGTCATTGTTTCTACTGTCGGGCTGCGACTGATTCCTGTGCTTTCCTGACAGGAATGGTCATCCAGACCGTTGTGTTTTTCATTTGCTTCCTGTTTCTGGTCTTTTTGGTCATCATCCCCGTCTTTTACCAGCGTAACCTCATGGTCTTTGAGATAGCTGGAAAGGCATGGTGAGTCCTTAGCGTTTGTTCTGCATTATTTTTTCATTGAATAACAGATAATTTAATTTGTCTTCACCATGTCCCTGTCAGGCCGGCCTGGGTTACTGTAATACTGGTTACGGTGCTGCAACATGTGGCGGCTAGGTTTGCTTTCATCAAGAAGGATGCAGGAACAAGAGACCTGAAGAACAGGTCTGTTGTTCAGATTTAGGCTGCTTCTGATGTGGTTTCATCCAGTAGTGGATGGTGTGTGAAATATGAAACATTGTGGGATTGGGAAGACCGTAGAAAAATGCAAAGGCGACACCGAAGCAGAAACATTTTCTCTAAGAAGTGTTTTTACTTAATTTTTACTGGCATTTCTCATGTTTCTTCGCCAGACGAGGAAGGCAGTGATTCGCTTGACACCATTTTTAATCTGGTTTCTTTATAATGTTCCCTGTAATATGATATCCATCTTTGAAACATTAAATTTGTCCGTGTTTGGGTGTTTCCGTGGAAAGCCAAAATATCAATATTCGCCATTGTTTTGGCAAAACCTTCAATCTGTGAAAACACCAGAAATGTCACTTTGGCAGAGTTTTTGTGGTCCGTGATTTATTCTCTGACTTCAGCCATCAGCCGCACACTGTTTAAGGGAGAGTAAAGATCCCTTACGAGAGCTTTTCTTCTCTGCTTCACTGTCTACTACCAAACTGCAGAGTTGGAACTGTCGCCCCCTGCAGTCAGATTATTTTTATCTTCTTTTGGTAAACCAAAGAGCTTTACATTGACATCTTTAACTTTTCCTGATTATTCAGAGCAACCAAAAGCATCACAAATTGTAATTTTGACCTAAAAATCTGCTAAATGACATGAAAAGCTGGCTGAATGATTCACTCCAATAGGAAACATTGGGATGTTTACAGGCCAATGGGGTGAGTGACATCATCAATCACGTGACTCAAGATGGCAGAACACAGATTCTAAAATTGTTAAAGTAGTCCCATTTTTTATCAATTAATAACAACAAATATGGTGCAAAATAATGTGTTTTGTTAGGCATAGATCTTCTAATAAGGACATTTCAAAGATTTTAGGCCACATTTGTAAAAACAGTGGAGGATCCCTTTAAGGAAGGTCTCATCTGGTATGGTTTTCAGAGAGAGCCTCTACCTCCTGACCTACCTGCTGTTCCTGGTCAATGTGGTGGTGGGGCTGATTGTTGGAATATGGAGGATCGTGATCACAGCCCTATTTAACATCATCCATCTGGGCCGCATCGACATCAGTCTTCTGCACCGCACTGCAGAGTCCTTTGACCCAGGTACAAACATTAAAGCACAAAGAAGAGCTGCCACCAACCACGCCTCTATTTGCTCCGCCCAGCTTTCCAATACTACAGCCACTTCCTGAAAGTGGAAGTGAGTCAGACACACCCGGTGTTGAAGGCCTTCTGTGGACTGATGCTGGACCTGATGATCGAGGGTGGTCGAGTGGGACAGAAGATCCGAGATGCAGAGGAAGGTAGAAGCTGAACAACAAACAGAATATTCACAACTCGTGAAAATAGGCGGAGTTACCCTAGTGGTCAAAAGTTTTCATTACAGTTTTCCCAAGTTAATTTCTTAATATAATATACATGATTTACAATTACATTAAGTGCCATGAAACAGTGAATGGACAAAATATATAAGAATTCATTTGTTGTTCATTTAGAGATACTAGTAATTTTTTGGTGCTCGGGTCATGTGACTTGGTTCTTCTCTTGTTGCTGAATTCGTCTTCACAATGTAAACGGTGAACCGACACTGCACCCAGCAGTTCATGTATGGTTGTTTTTCAAAGTTTGACAAAATAATTAACTGTTTTTTGCTGTGATGGTTGTGTCTTAGAATGGCTTACATGGTTGAAAACATAAGATTCTAAGCTTTCAAACGGCATTTGGTACTTGTGATATGCTGCTGTATTTGAGAAGCATTTAATCCCTTAAGAGCATGAACGAGTGAGAACATGCATTTTGACCCGTATTCGGGACGATGGATGTAAACGGCGAGTTGACGCAAATTTTTGTACTCAACATGATCAATTATGTCACTAATCATTTTTGCATTATTGTATTTGTTACACACAATGTGTTTGGTGCGAATCTCGAGACGTTTCATATATTTACTTCCTTTTTTTCGTTTATCCCCCCCGGCAAGAATCTCAAACTCCACCTATGGCCCATTTGTTCTCGTTCAGGGTCGAAGGGTCTTATGGGTTTTATCTCTAGAGATAAACTAGTCATTAAATTCATGTGTTAGAACTAAAACTTTGTTCCTGAATTAGAATCCTTTGAGGAATTGGATTATAACCCTCTCATTGGTCCTGGACCTTCAGCCACTCAGTACATTGTCTTGTTCTCCTTCAGCCTGCTCCTCCTCCTCCTCCGTGCTTTCAGGCAACCCAGAGAACCGGCCCAGCAAGACCACTAACAGTCGGAGAGTCCGCGCCCGCTGGCAGCTTCTCTACACGCTGGTCAACAACCCCTCTCTGCTGGGCTCAAGGAAGCACTTCCAGACCACGCAGCTTAACGGCACCCCCAACCCAAGCTCCAGGAAGGAATCCAACAAGGCCGTGGCAGAACCAGCTCAATCCACCGACGTCCCAAAAGGACCAGAGAAAACTGACTGAAGTCCTTTTGCTGTTCTGTGTAGATCAGATCAAAGACAGGACAGAAACGCCTCACCATCAACTCCACCTCCTGATAGACTTGGAAGGACCCCTAAAGGCCCTTTCACAACTGTTTGACTCCTCTGCAAAGATCACCTCCACTTGTAGAAAGATCTGAATGTGAGCATGTGAGTTTTTCTGCTGGATTCTCTCTCCTTGTCAATGAAAACGCTGCTGGGAATTACCCAGGTGTATTTATATTTGCCCTCTAGTGGTTAGAGAAGTCATGGCAGGTAAAGGTGGATATTTGGATCAGGATGAGGTGGTTAGTTAGATTAGCCACTGAGATGTTTACTACTGTACCCATAAACATAAACAAACAAAACAAACTGATTTTGAGTGGTTTCATTATTTAGTCCCAGCATCCAGTTTTTGATTCCTGAAATACAAACAAACAACATGGTCAAAGCTCAATGGCCAGAGGCAAAAACTGGAAATGCAGCCGAATAAAGCGCGCACACACACATATATATATATAAACACTAGATGACACAAGCGGGATTCGCCAGCGTAGCTTAATGGCGGCCATCTTACCTCAGACATCTAACGTTCTGACATTCTGACGCTCTACAGTAGCTGTTGGAATGTGAGTTATCAGCTTAAACAAAAATACCTTAACTCGATGAAATATTGACGAATTTACAAACGGTTTTCCTTATTACAAACCTTATTATATGTAGGTATGAACTAGGATTCTTGTACATGTTGAAATCTCCGCTTGCCGTTTGAAAATTGAGCAAGTTAGGGTTATTTAAATAGTACATGCACCAATGACAGCTGTCTGAGGTAAGATGGGCGCCGCGTTTTTATTATTGCTCCCCATTGTATAACAGTGCCGGTATGTCATCTAGTGATCATATATATGGTGGTTTGCCTCCACGCTATGTCCCGCCCAACAAAATACGTCACAATGTTTACAAACAATTAAAGGGTCTATAGGGTGGTTCACAAAATTAATTTTCACCAAATTTTGCCAGATCGCTTTTTTCCTTCTTTCAACTGACGTTATAGTCAATTGCTGCACTTTTAAGGGGGAGAAACTTTTTTCCAATGTTGACAATGTTTTCTATTTTCAGGAATAGTGTTTGAACTGTTGTAATGTTCTTACTCATTTAGTATAACTACAGAGAAAAATTATCAATGACCATTCTTATATATTGTTAAAATTTCTGATATCTGTGAAAGTTATGCATTCTTTGGTTGACAAATAAAAACAGGCAAATTATGTGTCACCCTTTACTGATGTTATTTTGGCAAATATTTTTGGTACAAATGTTCAAAATGTCATTAGAAATAAGGAAAAATGTGATCTAGCAAAGTTTGGAAAACTTTTCATCATAGCATCCTAGTGTGAACCACCCTAGTGTACAAGGAGGCCCATATACAGTGTATTTACCTTTTATTGACCCACAGTTTTCCACTATTGTCGGCTAAAATAAGCTTTCTGTGTATATTTAAACTACCAGAACAATTCGACTCTGGGAGGCAACCGGGACGGGTACTTTCCCCATTACATTACATCCAGGCACGCAATCTTCTGCCTATCCAGGCCCAGGCCGTGG
Organism: Gouania willdenowi; assembly: GCF_900634775.1. Classification (NCBI taxonomy): domain Eukaryota; kingdom Metazoa; phylum Chordata; class Actinopteri; order Blenniiformes; family Gobiesocidae; genus Gouania; species Gouania willdenowi. The sequence continues at coordinate 40,013,764 of NC_041046.1, forward strand.
GTCCAGCGGTTGGGCAGCGACTGTATCTTCTTTGCTTTACATCTCCCTCATGTTCCCACCACCTAATAGTGAGTCAGTGTTGGGCTTGGCCCTCTTTGCGCTATGAATCAGAAAAGACGTTAAAAATAGCCACAAAAGTCGCAAAGATGAAACACCCTCATGAGTCATAATCCATATGTGGTGATTGGTCAAGAGCAGGCTCAAAAGTGCTTGAGATTATTTATTAAAATGCTCAATGCTTTAAGAACATAATAATGTAAAATACTCAGCTGAAGCAAACAAGAACACTTCTGCTCTTGATGAAGGTGGTGGTATTTTTCTTCTGTCCTATCTGCCTGCTTGTTTTGTCTGCTGCTATTTGGAGACTCTTTGTGTATTCATCCAAAACCGTGTCCATTTTCACCGGGATGTTAACAGATGTGACACTCTGTCCTCACTCTCCCCTCTCCCTACCCGTACTACCAGCTGAACTCTCGGCTCTGAAACATAACATGTGACTTATCAGAGCAAAGTTTGATTCTACGTCTTCTCTACTTTGGTTTTCCTTTTTCCTGGTTCTGTACTTTGTTTCTCTTTTTGAGAATTCAGTTCATAATCTGTTTTTTTTTCACGCTCATCTCTCCTTATGTTGTTTTCCCTTTTTTTTCATCTAAATACGGGGCACCTCCAATGCCCTTGGCGACCCACAGTTCTCCCGTTCTTGTCGTCCATGTTCTCTTTAGACGGGATGATACTGAATTTTGTGTAAAGCACTTTGTGGTTTTTACCTGTGAAAAGCACTCTATAAATAAAGGTTGGTTACTTACTTAGTTTCATTTACTATTAAAATGGGTAATAGAGGCTTAAAAGTGTTAGACCTGAATCGGACTGTTTTTGGCGTTATTGCTCCACTATACAGCCATAATGTTAAAACCACCTGTATGTTTGGTGCCTGTGCAGACCTTTAAGGATAAGGACTCCTTGAGACCTCTGAAAACGTTCTGTGTTTCTGTCACCAAGACTTGACAAAAAAACGAAGTCATGGAAGTTGTGAAGTAGGGCCTCAGACAGGGAACAAACTTCCTTATCCCAGCAGATAAAAGAAAACATCTATTGGAGCCACAATGTTTTATCAAACATTATTTAAAAACTAAGAAATTAACCATTTTTTTTAATTTTTTTTTTACATGTTCAGACTTTATTGAGGCACATTAAGGATTTAACAGTGACAGTATTGACTGACTACCTGTAACAGTCAACCCTGTGTTGATAAATACAATAAGCAGCAGCATGCAAGTCTTCTAAAACAGTGGTCCACAACAGGAAGGACACATGACCGAGATAAAAGAGGGAGCAATTTCACACACATACTCATCGGTGAGTGTGTGTGTGCTGACCAGTGGATGACGGTGAATCAATGTCCCATATTGAACTCTCACTGGTGCACATTTATTTCAACACACCAGTGCTAATACAGCTCAGAGCTGAAGCACACAATATTGTTTACTTCCTAAGCTATCATCTGAACTCACTGATTGGAGATCTTTATATGTTTTTACTAAAAAAATACACACAAGAAAACACATTTGTGTTCAATTGAGTTCAAAGCACTGCCCCAGTTTAAGGAGTGTTTTCTATTTTACTGTGATTATCAATATTGGACTGGAAACATTCCCTTGTATATACTGCGGCATATAAATAATAACACATTTTATCAGTAATGCACTTTACATTAAAATCAATCTCAAAGTGCTACAGGTTATAAATTTAAAAAATAGAAGAATATATAGAAGAATATATAAATCTGCTGCCCATTACTCACAAAATGAGAATACTATTGTAAAGGAGCACTGGGATAGGATTAGTAGGACTTGAACCCATGATTTTAGCACTTAGAGGCTGTCGCATCAATCATTGTCCTTTAGTTCTGATTCAATTAAAATCATTTGAAAAATGAAACGTGTACTTTTTAAAAAAACAGAATGAATTTCCATCATCCTGTGAATGTATATAACAACAAAATTACACAAAATGACAACAGAAACACACTAAATTAACAAAAAATAGAAAAGACAACTAAGCATAAAACCAAACAAAACAGGAAGATAAAGAAAATGACAACAAAAATACACAAAATTACTCGAAAACCATACAAAATGAACAGGCAAATACTCAAAATGACAATAAAATAACAAAACCTGATATAAAATGACAATGAAAATACAAAAACAATAAATACTAAAAGTTGCATTGGACAACTAAAAGTACACAAAAATGAAAACTATTTACAAAATGACAACAAAAACATGCAAAACCCAATGTTTTTTTCCTGCCATTGGTCATTATTCCAAATGCTGACATAATTGTTAATTCATGTGACCCTCAGATCAGACAATCACACTTCTTCTGTCTTGGTTATTGGCGTGTTCCAACCAACTTGAATAGGTGCAAATTGCCACCTACTGTACTGGAGTGTGTTGAAAGTGGACTGACTGTGAGGCAGTTCCCTCTAGAATCACAGTATCCAGAATCACATTTGTTGCTTTCACTCTGATTTAGGGGTCACAGTTAACTACTTTATTCTATCCAGACAAGGCTGATATAACCTGGTCAGAACACCAGTCTATTCCAGATGTGCATGTTTACACTTTTTTTTGGCTGTTTAGAGAAAGCTATCCACCTATATCAGTATTGTGGGACGAAATAAAGTTTCAAAATAAAATCTAAATGTTTCCTTTTCTCAACAAGCTTTGGTTTCTTTGTTTTCTGTTCAGGTCTTCGGGTTATTTTTTTTTATTCTACTGTTTTGATGTGATTAATTTGATCAGATAGTAACACGACTTGTTCAGCTCTATTAAAACTAGAGTCTACCTGACAATACAACTTGTTGCTAAAAGAGCGTGCATGAGAGTTACAGCTGCCGACCACAAACTACGACCTACTGATGTGACGTGATGTCTCTTGAGAGGTTTACTGCTTCTGCCCCCAAAGGCAGTCGATCGCTGGACTCCGATTCCGCCTCACAGTCCTCTAAGTTCACTCTGCACTGGGACAAACACAGAGAGTCGGTCACTACACTCTCTTCTGTCTCGGCCTCTTTCTCTCCGTCTCCGCTCTCACTGTCCCCTTCTTTCTCTTCATCCAGATGGCTTTCTTTAAGCCTTCTCTGGAGCTTGGTGTGAGTTACGCGGAAGTTTGAAGTTAGATTTCCCTCCACGTGGTATCGGTTTTTGGCCTTTAGGATCAGCCTATAGGTCTTACTGCGGTACTTGTACACCAAGTGGAAGCAGGTTGCAGCAAGTAGGGGCACCGTAGAGATGGTCAGGAGGAAGATACTGACGGATACAATGATGAGCAGGTTTGTCACTCGTCTTCTAGTGGTGAACATCACCTGGACCTCACAGTCCTCCTCTCGGTAGGTCAGACACAGGGAGTAGTTAGTGGCAGGTCGCAGCCCACTGAACAGATACGTGTTGATGCTGTCTTTGATCTTCGACCACTGCACAGCGGAGTGTTTTTGGTCAGCAGCAGCACACAGGTACAAACCGCCAGATGGAGCTTTTGCTGAGGCATCTGGAAGATCCTGCTTCTCACCACTGTCATCAACACGTTCCTCACTTGAACTTGAGGATTGTGGGATGAGTCGATGATTGAGTCGCACTCTTGCTTCAGTTTCGGACACTCCCAACACGATAACACCAAAGTCAAACGTGAGCAGGCGGATGTCATCTAAACTTGTGCTAAAATTATGATCAGATACATATCTAGTGTTTGCTGTCAAGCCACATTTACTGGAATTTGAAGCACTTCTTTTTGTCTTTTCCAAAGAAGTACTGACGTTTTCGGTTATAGCGTTGAATGCAGTCGTCACAGAGTCCGTTTCAGATGGTGGCACCAAATCCGAGGCTGGTATTTTCTTTGTTGTTTGGTGTATAGATGGGTCTGTGTGCTGGTAAGGTATCTCTTTTTCCTCCATTGATTGTGGTGATGCCACCACTTTGACTGTTACAAAATCCTCTGCACTGCCAAGTTCATTTGTGGCAAAGCACTTGTATTTGCCGCTATCTTCCTTTCTAAGGTTTGAAATGAGAAGAGTTCCATCATTAAAGACTGTAACTGGACCCATGGAGTCCTCTGTAAACTCTCCGCTTGAGTCAATGTCAATAAACTGAAGAGGAAGTTCAAGCTTTGTGCGTTTGCTGTGAATGCTCCATGTGACCTCAGGCTTAGGGTTTCCTTTAACCTCACAAGTTAAGACCAGTTCAGTGTCTTCGTACAAGTTTCTGTTGTGATCGTTTGACTCAGGTCGTATAATGACTTCTGGGCTTATACATTTTGACTGAGCCAAGTTCCCCATGGGTTGACCGTTGAGTTTCTTGGGGGTTGCACAAGTGATGAGTTTCTTGTCAGGTATGGAGATGGTGCTGGTTGAAATCCAGTCTCTGAACCATTCCATGGAGCAAGTACATGCAAAAGGGTTTTTGGCAATCTGCAGATGAGACAAAGACACCAAACCGTCAAACGTTCCTTCAGCAAGGCTCACAAACTTGTTATTGTTAAGTCGAAGGGAGCGCAGCTCTTTCTGGTTGTCGAAGGCATCCCTTGGCAGACTGGACATCTCATTATGGTTTATCTTCAACAAATGCAGCCCTGTTAGATTGTGCAGATCCCCCCAAGGAAAGTTCACTATTTTATTGTGGCTGATGTCCAAATTACGCAGACGAAGCAACTGAGCAAAAGTTCCTCTCTCTATGAAGGCTATCTTATTGTGGGACAACCACAGAGACATCAACCCAGTGGCTTTATCAAAGCTGCTAACAGACAGTAAACCAATCTTGTTGGCAGAGAGACCGATGGTGGTGACGTTTGGAGGGAAACCATCAGGGACTTGAGATAAGTCTTTAAAAGAGCATTCAGCAAAAGGTCGACTGTATTTATTTGAGCAGGTGCAGAGTTCAGGACAGCCGAGAACAGGAGGGAAGACGGCAGACGTCCATAAAGTCACCCAGAGGAAAAAGACAGCTTCCATTTTCTGCATCTGCAACACAAAATCAATCAATAAGGGTGAGGGGACAAGCCCTGATTTTCTGATAACTAACCTCCGGACGACCTTTTTTATTTTCTACTCAAAGCAGGTCTACATACTTTTCATAAAAATATCCAAAACAAGCATGAAGCCCCAGTCCATTACTAGGACAGTCACAAACAATCACACTTTTAGTTGAAATAATTCAATTCATTGGTAATGTGCTTTTTAAAGCTGCTGAAGATTATATAAATATTCTTTAAATAAAGACTTAGTGTAGGCCTAATAATACAAAAAAAACAACATTTGCTCAAAAAAAGATATAAAAAGTTTAAATTGCTGCTCAGCTGTAAACACTCTCTTAAGTTTTGTGCATTGCATTGTGGGATGTGGAGTACCGTAGACTGATGCATGGAAGTGTTTTTACTTCATTCTTACTGTGATTTCTTGTATTTTCTCCAAAAGCTCTGCTATAGTGACTTCCCAACACATTTCTGGTTATTTCATGGACTGACAGCAAAACAATGGTGGATGTTTATTTTGGAGCTTACGCTGAAAGATCTGAATCCGACCGATATTGAATGTCTTGCGGAGTGACGTAATATCACAGGGAATACCGGGAACAAACTAGAAGAAAAAAGGAGTCAAGCTATTTACTGTAGTCCTTGTCTCGTAAAAAACAAGAATTCACAGTAAGAATGAAGTAAAAACACTTCAATGCGTCCGTCTGTGGGACTTTACTTAGGATTCCTATTCAGTTTTCTGTATGTAAGTTTTTATTGGAATGACTATGGACTTATCAGCACCTTGAGATGACTTTGTTGTATTTTGCGCTATATAAATAATATTGAATTGAATTGAATTAAATTCTTATTCATGGTGGAGTTTATATATTGCATTGTGCAATATTTTTTCTAATAGTTATTCATGCCTCTGGCTCTGACATATAATTAATAAATGTAGAAAATCTGTGTGAATCAGAAACTGGTAACACTTTACTTGAAGTTTTATACATAAAGGCTGACATTACGCTGTTATTATTATTATATTACACCTGACATTACCCTAACCCTTCATAACCCTAACCCTTCATTACCCTAACCATTCATTACCCTAACCCAGGGGTGGGCAACTCCAGTCCTCGAGGGCCGGATACCTATGACTTTTAGATGTGCCCCTGCTCCAACACACACGTTATCATGCTTCTGCAGAGCTTAATGACAACACATTGGTTTCAACCAGGTGTGTTGGAGCAGGGACACATCTAAAAGTCTCAGGAATCCGGCCCACGAAGACTGTAGTTGTCCACCCCAGCCTAACCCTTCATTACCCTAACCCCACTATCCCTCCACCTAGCCCAAAAAATGCTATCATAGCTCCAAACGTGTCATAATTTAGCAAACGACAATTAATAACAGCCTTCAATAACAATGTAATGTCAGCCTTTATAAAACTTCAGGTAAAGTGTAACCAAAAAACTGAACTGTATTCTTTTTTCCTGGCGTGTGTTTTGGACGTTTAGTGCAACTTCTTTTTTCCTCTTCAGTTTTCATGTTTTTAATCTGAGAGAAAACACTGATTGATGTCTTTTCTTCTACTAAGGAAATAGGATCAGTGAGTTGTATTTTCTTACATTGTTAAAAATAAACATTTTTTTTAAGATGTTGGTGGCAAAGCCTTAGCTGTATAGAATCCCTGACTACAGGAAAAGCCCTGATGAGATGCACTTGAATTCCTGCTGTATCACAGTCTGACGCATCAGGTTTCACACATCGCAGCAAACCCTGGCTGCTGTCCTTGGTGCTGAAGAGCAGCACCAGTAATAAAGCTTCACAGACCAGAGTAACTGTGCAGGACGACCTTACCTGTGTGCGGTAGTTTATCTTTTCTCCACACCAGTCAGCTGATGCTCGCAGTGCAGTGACATCCTGTCTGTCTACAGGTTCTCAGACAGTCTGAGTCTGTGCACGCGTATCCTGCCCGGTTTGTGTGACGTGCTCGTCCTCCACAGCCCATCCCATCCCATCAGACAGAGCAGCTGCACCCACATCTCCACAGCCTTTTATTAAAGGGGAAAGCACCACTTTCATTTGTTCTGCTTCTGACGTTTCTGCAGCTTCAAATAATAACTTAGCTCATGCATCATCAATACACAAAGCTTTCTGTTTTTCAACCTTTTGGAGCCAAGGTACATCTTTTCATTGAAAAAAAAAAAAAATCCAAGGCATATGGAGGTAGATTTGTGTCTTTATTATTCAATAATTAAAAAAAAACAAAAAAACTTTTCAATCAAAAAAAAAAAAAAAAAAAAGACAAAAATGTACATTTGATTGAAAATATTACATTTTGATTCAAGTGATTTTCCTTTTGGTTGAAAAGTGTGTTGTAAATGATGTGGATAATGAAGACACAAATCTAACTCTATAAAGGCACACCACCAACCGAAAATGTTTTTTAAAAAAGAAACTTTTTAGCCTATATTTACAATATACAGTCATTCTTTGTATCAAAGTGGCTTGAATAGGAATCAAATAAACACAAAAAAGAAATGTTTTCAGGAATCAAATGAGCAACAACAAAATCTATTGTGATTTTTTCACAACAAAAAGTGCAGTTAACAATATGCAGCAATTCTCATCAAAGTGTCTTGAATACAAAAAAATAAATAAAATAATAATAATAATAATAATAATAATAATAATAATAATAATAATCTTTCAAGTTTTGCATACTTGATACACGTCACGGGAGGGATGAAAGTAAGAAAGCCCAGATGTTTCTGTGAATCTCCTTTATTCCAGCAGAGGGCAGTGTCTGCAAACAAACTCATGTTCGTTCAGTTCAGTCTCAAGTGGTGAACCAGAAAAACACTGTGTTATTGTTTCCTATTTTAACATTTCCACATGTAAATGACATATGTAGATACATTTCTTAGGTTGTAATATATGCAGTTTAATAAATCAGTTTGCTAGTTTGATAGAGAAAATGAGTGGGAAAACATGGATTATGAGAAATGTTTTAGATGATTTGCATCAAAGTTTGACTTTTAAACAGATTTACTTTGATGTGTAAGTAATAAATTACTTTGGTTAATGTTGACCTAAGTACAAATGTGGTCAAATGTTTGTTATTTCCTTATTCTAAAACACTCACACCACAGAGATCATGTAAACTATAAGATATAACGTGGCCTTCCACGTGCTTTGTTATGAATTCCTGCTCTTTGAGACTTCATGTCACTGCCTCAGCACCAGGTGATTGACATCTACTGAAACACACGCCTCTGGTGGCGTTTCCATCCTCAGAATCACTAGAATATGATGATCACTGTTTTCACAAGCGCTATGGATCGAACAGATCCATGCATTCATACCCAGTGATTATTGAATGCATGTGCACGTCTTTTTTTATTGGTAGCACGTAAAATACAATGAATGTTGTAATCATGTCTCGCATGAACCATTTTAAAATCCCCTTTTTACTTTTCAATTCATTAATTTTCTATTGAAAATCCTATTTTAAAGAGCTTGTCATTAGAAATGATTATTATGTAGTAGTAAAATAGATTTTGGTGTGTCCCCCCCCACCCCCCAGGGTTATCAATTAAACCCAAACCATTTTAGTATTTACATGCTTACATTTATCATCATGAAACATGGCATAAATGTCCATTAATGATGATAAACAGACATACAGCTGAGTGCCTGATGACAACCCATTTGTAACAGATGCGTTTCTGTTGCTCTGAGGGTTTGGTTTTTAGTCCTTAAGATACAAAAAGACCAAATACTTAAAATGTGCAAGCTCGGCTATTGATTCTCTGCCAACAATACAATACTGTTGATTTGGGTTGAATGTGTGTGGGAGGATGAATGGTGCGTAGTCTTGACTGTTCTTGGCTCAGAGCTTAGAAGATGGATCGATGGAAAAAGTGGGAATCCAGCTGGTTTGAGCCACAGGGTGGCATGGATGTCTCTTAAAAATGTCAAACAAAAATGAAATCCTTTCCAGAATATAGACCAGCCATGGACAACTGGTGGCCCGGGGGCCACGTGTGGCCCTTGTCCAGCCCCCCAAACAAAATCCCTCAAAAATTGTAATTCAAGAAGTTGGAATGAATATGAAGCTGAACAAAATACACAAAATGACTCCAAAGACACATTAAGCAACAGCAGAATAAACAAAATGCCCACACAAGTATACAGAGTAGCAACAGAAATGCACAAAAAGGTTCCAAAAATACACAAAATGACTCTGAAGCCAACAGATTTATATAAAAATAAACAAAATCAAATCAAAAATACAGAAACCCACTTAACCCATAAAAGAAACCCATAACACACAAGTCGACAATAAAAATCTGAAAATGATAGGGAAATATGCAAAATGACTAAAAACTGACCCTTTAATCATGATTCTAAAGGCCTACATACAGTGAATGTTGTTAATGTGGCCCTCAGATTAGACAGACAGTTTTGTGGCCCCCACAGCCACATGTGATCAGAGTTACCCATCCCCAAAGGTAAAAGTCATGGATTACAAGTACTCAAGTTACTGTAATTGAGTAGCTTTAATAAGTACTTTCTAAATCAGTCATATTACTTGTACTTAAGTACTTTTTAAAAGAATTAAAGTAATTAATTACATTTCCAAACCAAACCTTTACCAAGTAAATTATTAGTTATTGTGATTATGTTCTATATTTCTGTTTCATGGCCTCTTGAAGGCATATTGAAGGCTTAGGGTTGAATTTATTGGTGTTATTGTATTTTATTTTAAAAGAGTAGCTTTATTGATCCCACAGTGGGGAAATTTACCGTCATTACAGCTCAGATAAAGTGCAAGAAAAAAGCAACAGAAGGCAACACACAGAATACCCAAAAGACACCAAAAAAATTGTGCAATGAAGGAGATAAAATAAATAATACAATAAAAGAAGATTTATATAGAGATATAAATAGAAAATAATGTAAAAGGCATGAAGAATATAGATGTATACTAATTTACATTACCGTGCGTGAGTATTTTATGAATGACTGACTTGAACTTGTACTCGAGTACAAGTATAATCAAGTAACAGTACTTCTACTTGAGTAGGATAACTCATCTTCACACCTGTGCCCATCCCTGATGTAGACACAGCAGTGACACAGCATCACAAATATCCAAAATAGAGTTTTTTTTTTACTCTTTAACCAATCCCAGTCTGCACTGGTTTGCATTTGAATCATACCAAGATTAAATTCCATCAAGTCGTCTTTCATATTTCACGCAGGCAGGGAAATTAAAAGATCACGTGTCTATGCAAACTGTGGAGAGGCTGAAGCTGCAGCTCCACCTCCATCACACTCAGTCACCTCCCCCTGTGGGCTCCATCCCATTTCCCCGGTAACTTACACCCCTCAGTGGAGGAGAGCAATGTGATTTCAGCAGTAATGTGTTTCTATTGCTCCTCCTGTGATACCCTGCTGCATTGCACACATTCCGCCAGCTGCATGAGGAGCTTCAGAAGGCTTTGGAGCGCCTCATTTATACCTTATTGGTACCATAGAATAAAGCCCTCTCACACACACACACACACACACACACAAGGGGAAAGAATTAACATAGTGAAGATGCTGCATTATGCAAATGTGTTATGGTTCCTTTCTGACCAGGACGGTAAATTGGATGATGTTTTATGATGATGTAAGAATGAGTTAAGGCACAGTGGACCAGTGCTTTTAAAACCTATTTTTCATCCTGGAGCAGGTCTTTGTTATGGATTCACCAGTTTTTCATCCATGCCAGTGAATGTCAGCGTTTAGGCTCAGAGAGCAGGAGCGTCTCACCCATTTCTACAGAGGGATTCATTGATGAAAACATATTGGTCCTGTTAGATTGATTGAATGGTGATCAAAGCCAATCACAGCCAGCCATTAGCCACTGTTCCAAGAAGGTAAACAAAGAGTTAACAGAGCTGAGTAAAATGTAAGTGAAGTGACAAAAAATGAGTAACAGGTGGTAAAAAATGGTCCAAAAGCGGCAAAAATGTGGCAAGAAAGGAGTAAAATATGCCAAATGCAGTCAAGAGTGGACAAAAAATGAACAAAAAAAGGAAACAGGTGGCATGTAATGGCAAAAGTAAGCTTAAATAAGCAAATTGTGGTAAACAATAGTGAAAAAGGGCAAAAATGTGGAGCAAAATGCAGGGGAAAAGGTATTTATTGGGCAAAAGATAGTTTCATTGGATGAAAAGTGGCAAAAAGAAATTGCAAAAATGAACAAACATTTGGAAAAAGGGATATTTATTGGCAAATGGAGCTAAAATCCGAAAAAAAAGTGTCAAAATGGGACAAAGAAAGTTGCAAAATGGCCAAAAAAAAAAGGCAAAAAGGGGTTAAAAAGTTTCCACCTTTTCATTTTTTGGGGGGAAATAATCACAAAATTAAGACATAAAGAGCCACATGTATAGCATCACTGACCTAATAGCAGCTTTATCATGGTTTTAGTAATTAATTTAATAAACTAAATTAGGAGTCGACAGTTGCCCTACCCTTAGAACACCCTCACTTTTAAAATCGCTGCTGTCGTAGAGTCAATAAGACAATAAACCAGTGTTGGATGAGCCTGACTGTATGAGGAGCTAAAAGTGTTAAAGCACGGTAGTGGAATAAAAGGATTGGAAATAGGGCACGGTCACCCAGCAGTCATTTCACTGAGGTAAAAATAAAAACGATAGGACTTCACTTTTTTTTTTTTAGTGAAGGTTTGTAGTCTTTAGGAGGATGAAGGTGAGGATAAAAGGATCTACAGCAAGGTCAGACACTCAGAAATAAACAGGAATTAATCCTGTTACAGTGGCTGGGTTGAGTTCAATGATGACACACACACACACACACACACACAGAGGACAGCGCCTATGCTTTGTTCTAAAGCCCTCTGTCGTTAGGTTTTTTTTATTTTTTCCTAGAGTTACACAGGCTCCATTTACTCCTGATTGCCTGTGACTGGTGACCTCTGAACCCAATCCAAACAGGTGCTGCAGGAGGAACCATCAATAGTGGCAGCAGGTTGTGTTTGCTTCTTGGCTGCTGGGTAAATGATGGTCTCAGTGGACATGGTCACACACACACGACCCAAAACAAGGAACACACTCAAAGATATGATCAAACTTTCAAATTGGGACGAACTAGAAACACTTTTGTCGGTCGCTTTAACTATATTGTCAATAATATTCCAATGAGGCCAATGAGGAGTTGTAAAGCCTGATGACTGTTGGGACAAAAACCTTTTCCCATCTTTGAGTGGAGCCGTTGTGTGACCTGAGTGCAATGACTGTGATTCTTTCCTTTCGTGATGTTGGTCTGCAGGGGGTGTTTAGCACTGTCCATAAAAAACCTTTTGTGCTGAATTCTCTTCTTCAACATTTTCCCCTCATAACCGAGGCTTCCTCAGACAATGACTGATAACCTGTAGGAACAGGTTGATCCTTTCCTGGATCAACAAATTATTTAGCTTTTTCTTTAGCTGCAAACTTGATAATGGTACATCCCAGACGTGCCAGAGGAGAGAGATCAGCCACTTAAAGTCCTGCGCTATGTCCTTTGTCTTTGGTGGGGTTTCCATAACACCACCACATGTTCTCTTATGAGGTTCCTGTAAGTACAACGATACAGTACTCAGATATTTTCTCACCCACAAACTCAAAAAGGGGACATTTGCTCAACACTAATGTATTGTACAAAGTAAAATCTGATTTACCAGGTTAAGGGTTGGGTTCAGGTTTTTCTTGATGAAGTAACCTCTCTCAGGAACAGGCTCAGGCGGTTATTGTACTAAAGAAGTTCATCCAGTTCATCATCACAGGATCTCTGCAGACAGACTTTAACGCAGCTGAGAGGTTTGTTCCTAAGGGGCGGAGTCACCAAAGGTTTAGGGATATTAAATTATGTGTAAACATCACGCCATGCACTAATAATGGGTACAAACCCCAGGGAATGAGGACTACGCATGTTCAGCGCGTGAAAATGTGCCCACAATCCATTTAGCACGTTTCCCTCTGATGAATATGTAATGTTGGCAGATCTCATACAAGGTCCAAATAAATGGGAGGGGGAAATGCAAAGAAATTAAAGTAGTGGACGCAATGGAATTCATCAAATCTGGAACTGTTTGCGGTGACTGTTTCTGCCCTGAAAATAGTACGACCCACAGGCAGGTGCAATCTCACACACAGAGATCACAGCTGCACTGAGTGTTGACACAAAACACAGCGGAGATGAAAAAAGGCACCAGTTAACTTTTCAAGTATAAGAAAATAGTTTAAATAATACAATAGGCATTATTAACAGCCACTGAGTGTGTGTGAGGGACAGAAACAGGCAGCTCGTGTGGAGTCCGGTGTGTGTGTCCGCTGTGGTGCAGAGGGTCGCTGTGCGCGGAGCTCCATGGATGTCGCTTCGGACACTCCAGGGAGCTCCTGTGTCTTCATCTCTATGTTTTTATCGCCAAAGTCTCGTGTTGATGGCAAAGAGAATCAGACCAGAATCAGATGATCAGCTGCGCAATTTACCCAGAAATGGAACAATGTTCACATTTCAGTGTGTGTGACACAGCGGTACTCAGGAGTTCAGACCTGCTGGATGATGTTTTCCATGGACTGATAAGAGCAAAGTTACAGGAACTGACGGTGCAGACACATTAGATTAAGGGGAAAAAAATATATAGTAAAAAATAGGTTTTAAAGTTTATTAAACAGCATTTTTTTATTCGTTGATTTCGTTTTCTACATGATTGAATGTTTGTGCAGCAGACAGATACGTCTACTTGCCTCCAATTTAACTTCTTCACATTTTTATTCATTTTGTGCTTCTCTCCACTCACCTCTCCACGTAAAACGAGCAAAATATTCATTTAAATAGGGCGTTCTCAACCACATCTATACGTGCACTTATTAGTACCGCAATGTTAGTGAATTCCCCACAGCAGGTGAGGAAACAGCGCCACCAAAGGATTTAGGGACGCACCTGGTTTACCACCCTTTATTTCAGATCATAGTGAATCCACCCCTAAGTCTTCAGCTGAGTGGCATGATTACACTTTATCAGATTGAGGTGTCATAACTGGGTGATGTCTAAAACCAGCAGGATTTAGGGTTTGCGAGGTGTAGCTTAGGACAAACCTGGCTCTATGTAGTTTAAGGAAGTAGAAGAAAGTCTTTCTTCTTTAGCTTTTTCTTTCCACGCATGTTGTATTTATTTTCAATAGTTTTATAGTCCAGTGTCTACTAGCGTCCAGCTACTGCCTTCACAATGGGAGTAAATGTATTCATCCCATCCTCTCTGACCTGGGGGGGGAGGGGTCACAGCCTTATCTCGCCCTCTGCTGTATTGCTGTCAGATCACAAGCCACAAACCATAACTTCTCCCTGCTAGCAGGAGGCTTGTGTGTTTGGGCAGCTGGGAGAGGAAGACATTGATGAAGAGGGAGGAAAACAGGAAAGGATAAAGAGAAAGAGAGCGGAGGGCTAAGAAAAAGAAATGAGAGCAGCCATACGATGCTACGAAGTGAATGGGAATGTAGAAAACCAGACGAATCCGTGTATCATTCGATGATACACAGATTCTGACGAAAAGTACTAAACATTCAGTGTAATAGGTCGATTACTGGCAGAAAGGGTAGAAAAATCTATGTATCATTCGTTCATTCATTTTTCATTATGTAACAAAAACACTCATTATTTGATATTTCTTTCTAAAACCAAAATGAAAAAACAGAAAACGCCTTGTTTTTCAAATTCAAGCTCTTTTGCTTCGGTACAGAAAACGAAAAACGGAAAACGAACACCTTTATTTGTTTTCTCCATTACCGATTGGCCAAAGTACGTGACCCGGAAGTGTACTCTCATCCGACACTAATGGCTATGCTAACGGCAGTTTGGCATGACAAGATCGCTGCTTCCAACTGTGCATCCGAAACGTGTCTTTTTTGCTTTAGCTGGTGTTGGGCACAGAACCTCCTCACGAACATTTCAGAGGATTTAGAGACTCCTAAGTGTTGCAAAGCTAAAGATATCTCGGAATGTCTAACGCTTCACTTCCGGGTCACGTACTTTGGCAAATCGGTACTAGAGAAAATGAATAAGGTGTTCGTTTTTCCATTTTTTCGTTTTCTGTACCAAAGCAAAATAGCGAAAAAGTGTTTTTTTAATTTTGGTTTTGGAAACAAACATCAAATGAGTGTTTTTTTTCGTTTATCATGTTTTTGTTACATAATGAAAAACGAATGAAGGAATGATACCCGGATTTAGAAAGGATGCTTTGCAAATACAAATTCAGTTTCAAACCTAAAGAGGATAAAGAGCAGTCATGTCAAACTTTTAATGTTCTTATCCAGACATCTGTAAATTATTGCTTTACAACTAAGGAAAATATACACAATTTATAGACTATCGAGTATTAAAACTAGGGCACAATAGTGTAGAACAAGTTATCTGGATCAATGATTCTGATTCATACTTTAAAGGCTTGGAAGAAATTTAATTCCCATTAATAACCATACAGTATAGGTGAATTTCTTTTGAAATTGTGATGAAATGCGGAATCCAGATCAGAATGAAACTTGGTAGAGGTAGTTAAGTAAACAACCCAACATAACTGAGTTACATTTCATAAAGATCAATCAAATAAAAATCGAGATATAAATTTTTGTTGAAGTTTTGCCAATAATGTGACATCTTTTTAAACTGATCCAGAATCAATATATTGGTCCAAATCCCCTCCAAAATATAATGGAATCCTTCACGTTGTGAGGTCTATCTTTGTTTAAAATCTGATCAGAATCTGTGAACTGCTTCTGACACACAAACAAAGAAATGCTGTTTAAAATATGAACTCTTTGGAGGTGGTAATAGATTGATTTTTCTACTTTTAAATGAAGCTACTGTATGAAAAAGCAAAAACATTTGGAAGTTAAAAGCAGAGATGAATGTAATGGATTACAAGTACTCAAGTTACTGTAATTGAGTAGCTTTTATGAGTACTTTTACTTTTTTGAGTATATTCATAAATCAATAATTTTACTGGTATTTAAGTATGTTTTAAAAGAAGAAAAGTAAATAATTACATTCATAAACCCAACCGTTACTGAGTAAATTATTATTGTTTGTGATATTTTTTTAAATTTCCATTTCATGGTCTCTTGAAGGCACATTGAAAATAATCCATATGTTCTTAGTTTAACTCCACTTTCTTTGGTTCAGGTGGTAGTTTCTACCTATTATGTTGTTGCCCACATGGCATTGTTTTAGAGTTCATAAATTTAGCTTTATTTTTAGAGATTGATATTTTTTTTTTAATTTTGAATTTAATTCATTTGTGTTATTTCTTTTGAAAAGAATTGCACATTTTGACAAACGTTTTATTTCATACAGATGCCTTTGTGGAAAATAAATTAAATTCCAATCGTGCAATATCTGATCTCTTCCTTTTTAAGTTTATACATGACATGTTAACTGTTTGCAAGGGAACCGTGGCAAGAAATATTACCAAAAATTAACAAGGGGGTGAAAGTACAATTTAATTTAATTTACTTTTTATGTATTTTATGTGTGACTTGATTAAGTAATGGTACTTCTACTTGGCGAGAATATGTCATTCTTCTTTACATCTGTGGTTAAAAGTTCAGGAGACGGAGAAAGAACAGTTTGAATCTTTCTCTCACACATAGTGGTGAATGATACCTTTGAGGATGTTCATCGCAGCGGGAGAAAAACTGCCGCTTCTGATTTAATCTCATGGAAGGTTTTTTCCTTAAATTAGGTGAATTTAAACTGACTCATTAAGGATGGATGAGTTTGAGGGAATTTAAAGAGGCGTGCTGATGGCAACGTCGAGGAGAAGACAGTGGGGAGCTTTCACCTGGCCCACCCTGAACAGGAAGTGTTTTACAATGCGGTGCCTTCAGATGTGGAGGAGGGGACTTCCACAAGAGTCCAGTTAATTAAGCACATCGGTTTCTTAATGTGATCAGTTTTAATTAAAACTGAATTTAATCGCAAGTAGTAACATGAGGGCAGCCTTCTAATGGTCAGACAGAGGGTGGGTGTGAGGTGGTTGTGTTGCGTTATGTGTGTGTGTGCTACCCTACTCTCTCTCACTTCAGATTGGTGGGCGTCTAATTAATATGGATGGAGCATTAAGCCTTTTGGACTCTGGCTCCTCTCATTTCATGACTATTAATGATTTTAATGAACTGGGCTAATAAGGCCGTTTTTCTCCGCTGAGCTCTGGAAGGGCTGTCCGACACACGCCAGGGTCAGGAAGAAGTGAGCGCCCAGCCTCCACATGGGAAATTAAAACAGCACTCACCAACCCATTAAGACTACATTGTCCGTGTGCTCGTCAGGATACTGAAACCGAGCCCGTCATCACACAGGCTGTGAAGAGAAGAAAAGCTAGTCTGATGTACAATAGGTAACACTAGATAGATACTGTAGATACTGTAGATAGATAGATAGATAGATAGATAGATAGATAGATAGATAGATAGATAGATAGATAGATAGATAGATAGATAGATAGATAGATAGATAGATAGATGGATAGATACAGATTTTCTGGGAGGAATAAAGACATAGTTGGAGTTTGAGATTCTTGCCATGGTGGTCATAAGAAAAAATAGAATTAAATAATATATAAACCGTCTCAAGATTCACACCAACCACAATGTGTGTAACATAAACAATAATGCAAAAATGATTAAAAACATAATTGATAATGTTGACTACAAAAATATTCGTTGACGCATCGTTTAATGTTGTAAATTCATGATAAAATCAGACCGGCGGCCGCTTTCTGCTTCATTTTTGCTGCAGTACCATACATGAACTGCTGGGAGCAGTGCTGCTCCACCATTTTCATTGTGAAGAAGAATTGACCTTTTGCAAAAGCCCCGCCCCCTTATTTACTTTTGGAATGTCCGTCATTTTCCTGAGTTGACCTCGTCTGTAATGGCTGGGATAAGTCTCCCCATGCAAGTTCATGACTCTTTTTGAAGCAATATCTGCGCGATATCCTTCAGATCCAGGCAAAAGGGGTTACAATATGTGCTGTGGAGGGATATATTCAACATATTAAAATAAACAACCAAGGGGACATTACAACTACCGAAGTGAAAGCATACCGGACCAGTCATGCTCCTGAAGTGCTGGACTTTACCGAAGTCACTGCTGGGTAACTTTTCTTATATTATATTGTTCGTATCCTCCTTTAGCTATAAGAGCGTTACCACAGCTAATGGGGATCTTAATAAAACAAACTGTTTCATTAGCTATGATTAGCTGAACCTACAGCTGACCCAAGGCTAATAAGATAGCAGCTATAAACTCTGCTAAGTGCTAACAAAGCATGTAATATAGATTGGGAGACTTGTATGCTATATATTAGCTAATGTTAATATTGATATTTTTATGGTAATATGATGGTTGCTAATAAATGTATACCCCAGTCGTTACCGTCGTCGTCACCCACCCCCCCCCCCCCCCCCAAATCTAGCTTTATTGTCATTTTGCTGAACATATTCATTTGTGAAGACAAGATGAGATAACGTTAAAAACATACACATCTCTCATACTACACATATACGCATACTGTAATACTCCCCCTCTAGTGGTCAGCCACATCCATCCATCCATTTTCAGACCCGTTTTTCAGGCTCTTAATGGGTACAGGGTACACCCTGGACAGGGTGCCAGTCCATCGCAGGGCAACACAAAGACAATTTCAATTCAATTTCAATTTCAAGACTCCAATCAACCTAACAGTTGTGTTTTTAGATTGTGGGAGGAAGCCGGAGTACCCGGAGAAAACCCACGCAGTTCAAGGAGAACATGCAAACTCTACACAGAAAGGCCCAAGCATCCACCCCAAGGCTTGAACCCAGGACCTTCTTGCTGTGAGGCAGACATGCTAACCACTAATCCACTGTGCTTAGTGGTTAGCAATAATGTAGGGTCTCCCTCAGAAGGTCAACACCTCTACCACCCGAGGTGCAATTGCCCCAAAAACCTACATCCAGTTTATACAGTATATACTTACAGCAACTAGTTTTTTTCAAGACACCTTTGATCTAATCTACATAATCCTGTATCCCTCAGACACCTTATTGTCAATAAAGAAAAGACATTACATTCTTGTTTCTCCTGTAATTTAAAGTCCTGGTTTTACACACCATGTAACATTCTCATCTGCAGATGGACTAAATAGGAAGAAAGGTGTTCAGTCAATCGTCCCTCAAAGGAGAGCCATTATAACTTGGGTGAACACCATAACTCCGGCAGTGTGTGGACCGTGATATAAATACCAAGAGCGTGTCTCGGAAATGCATGTAAATACCTTCATGAATGCTAATGGTGCATTTACAACACAAAGCAGCGCGCTCAAGAAGGTGAGGGAGCTTGAGCATCAAGCATTCGCTACACAACAGATGGTTGCACAAGGCTGTAAATTTCCTCACACAAGGCCAGAAACACTGCAGTGACGTGACCCAGCCTGCTAAGAGAGAAGAAGGAGGATGAAGTCAAGGATGAGTGTCCCCGTTGTTCGTTTTAGGCCAAGCTGAGATTGGCGTAATCGACTTCAAACACTGCGTTTGAAGCAGTAATGAATGAATGCTTGTTGCTCAACATAAGAGGCAATATTTCTGAAGCTTAGCGAGTGGAGAAGAGCACAGGGCAGCGGTCAGGGTTAGTGTAGTGTTGGTCATGGCAAAGGTCAACATCTTTCATGCATATCAAATGGATCCGTTTGTTTCCTTTTGAACCTGCAGACCCTGAGGACTGTGAAGAAGCTGCGCACATTTCCGTTTTTACCTCCGGTGAGAGAAGACGAGTCTCTTCATCCACACAAAACAAGTCATTTTATTTACTGGAACTTGAGTTGCTGTGACATCTCACAGTGTTTCTGAGAGCATTCATGGCAATAAAGGGCCTGTTTTTCTATCATATCTGACTTTGCTGAGCATCTTTTGATTGAAAAAAAGGAATTTTGGTCACGAAGACAGAGAATTGAATATTACTTCCATCTCTCCCGTGCCCAGTTTGATGACCTGCTGACCGGCATTGGCGCTCGTATCTCCTACCAGGACCCCAACTACAGGCGCTCTATTCCAGCAGAAGAGCCTGTCCATCTGCCGCCGCCTCCTGTTTTTTTCTTTCTTCTTCTTCTCATTTAATTTGAATACGTCACGTTTGGTGAATGCTCCTGATTGGTCGACACGCCACGATATGCCCCAAAAGTTCAACAATCCCAACTCTAGCGTCAGCTTGGAAGTGCCGGATGCACGTCAAAAGCGTCCGCCGCACAAAAAGCTTCAAAACGTGCCACACAGGAGGCGCGGGACACACAGCGGGACCTCCGACGCTCCCAAGAAGCGCGTCCACCATATATTGTGAATGTAAACGCGTTTGGTGTTAACGCGCCATTACACCTATGTGAGGGAGAAGTGAATAGGGAAGAGAATGTTGGGGTAGGACTATGGAAGGGGTGCGGAAGAGTCGACTATTTTAAGGTGGGCTTGGAAAGACTTGGAAGAAATTTTCATCACCATTAAGAGCCATACAGTAGGTCCAAATGTATGGGCACAATCATTTTTTTTAAAAATCGTGATGAAATGCGCAATCCGGATCCAATCTGAATTAAACTGTGGGGCAATTGACAAATTAACCTGACATAACTGAGTCAAATTTCATAAAGATCGTTCTCTTAGATAATAATTAAAAGAAATTTGCCAATTATGAGAGACGGAGATTGTTTTTTTTTTTTTTTTTTTAATGATCCTGAATCAGTTTATTGATCCAAATTTTAAAGGAATCTTCCATGACTCAAGGTTTATATTTGGTTAAAATTCTGTCCAAATCCGTTAAGTACTTTTGATCAAACAAATAAACTCCGGTTCTTGGGTCCTTCTTGGTGGAGGTAGTAAATCTTGATACTTTCTGCTAAATTGAGTTACAATTGTTGTTTTTGCATTTTCTTCACATATTTGTTCACCTCACTCTGACAACCTTACCAACAGTCTGATTCCCGCACTGACTTTCTTCTTTTCCAGGGTGTTTATTACAGTTTTTATACAGATTTAAGTGGAAGCAGGGTCAAATGTTCGTCAATTAGCATTAAAACCTTGACAAATGCAAGCATTAGCACAGTAGCACACCTAGTGAACTCTTCACTCTGTACATCACACTGAACAAATGAGAATAATAATAATAATAGTCTCCAAACATTAGATAAATGGCTGTGGCCTTCTGGCATTTAGCTGCATGCCCTCTCTCTTTGGCATCTGATATTCTGCTCAGCTAATGTAGTCGTGGTGGCATCTATCACAAGCGCTAACTGTTTCATTTGTTCTCTTGACCAAACAACTATGGCGGATTTTCAGACGTTCGGAGGTCGAAGAAGTCGAAGGCAAAGCGAAGGCGGCAGCGTTCATAACAATCCCTCTTCAGTGAAAGTATTTCATTGGGTCATTACTGGGTCCCATGCTGGCACATTCATTATTTTTAGTCCCTATTAAAGGCGTATTGCCTCTTTTTTAATTAAACAAGTCTCTTAATTAGATGTGTAGCATTCAGGACTGCTAACGGCCTGTCGAGATAATGAAGTAAAGGCCCGAGTTTGAGGAGGGTGAGTGGATAAAGAGCGTGTGTGTGTGTGTGTGTGTGTGTGTGTGTGTGTGTGTGTGTGTGTGTGTGTGTGTGAGCAGACAATGGGTTCATGTGGTAGAGAGTGATGGTGTTTGTTTCTTTATTGTGCCGCTCCGTGATGAATGTGATCTCAAGGCGGGTAAAAAAAAAAAAAAAAAAACATCTTCGCCACGAGGCAAATAGTTTCCCTATATCACTCACCATTGACATCCCATTTTAGCGTGGTTTAATCTCGTCGATTTCGCCACCGCAGTGAGACGTTTAGCCGGCAAACATTAGCTGCATCTGTGCGAAGGCATCAAACACTCGCCTCGAAATGAAGACGTGCCCCGAATGGAGGGACTCTGTTTCTGAGGTTTTTTTTTTTGTGCACTTGCATCTTTTAGCAGCGTAATTCGCAGCACACGCACGTCAATACATCATAGGCCTTACTCAAATTGAGCTTGGAAACACAAAGGGAAGGGCAAACAAGATGGACACAGAAATCAATCTCCCGCCTGATAACACAGCGCGGCGCACACGCACTCACTCTGAGAATTGACGAGGAGTTGGCACGCAGCAGTATCTGCCTATCAGCCTGTGATGTCCTCAGAAAACAATCATCTCTGACAAGCCGTACACGAGGCGCGCTCCGATAAGGCTATTTAGTTCCGAGCTGGCTTGAAGAATGGTAAACATGAATTACCCTGTGGAATATCAAAGGAATGACTAAAACCTCTGTCAACGCAAGATATGCCACCTGAAGACCACCAGAGCAAGTAAAAAAAAAAGGTTCAAACCTTTCAAAAGTCACACGTGAAAAATGTGGGGCTGCAGCCGTGTTAATGTTGCAGTGGCACAGGCTTCATTTCAGCCCTGCCTTTGAGCTACTATTGATCCAAAGAACATTAGTTCTGCACTGGTGAACAAAACAAAACCCACAGAGCTTTTCTACAGTCACACAGCAGGATAAGGATCGGCTTTTGACTGGAGACCTCTACACCACATGTGTCAAACTCAAGACCCGGGGGCCGAATTCGACACCTTAAAACATCCAAATCGGCCCGCAGGGGAAAGTAAAATGGCTGCAAAACAGTGTAAATTACCAAATAATTTAGTTGTGGATCTCTCATTAGAGTTGCAAAAGGGCGTAAAATATCTGGCAAATTTCCACAGGAACTTGAGTTTGGGAATTTTTGGCAATATTAAAAATAGAAACTTTTCATGAGAATTATTTATAGAAATTAAGCAGAAATTGGGAGTAATTTTGAATCACTGTGTCATATCCAAACATAACTATTGGCATCCATGCAAAATAATACACAGATTTATTTGGAAGAATAGAACTTTACAATTATTCAAGTAGAGTTTCATTGAATTTGCCAGAAGTTCAATGAAACTCTACAATATTTGCAGGGGTTCGCATTTTGTATAACACGATGGAAGTCATTTTTACCCTCAAATTGTTAAAAGAAACCAGATTTTTCCAAAATCCTGCTCAATCCACAAATAATTTGACAAAATTTCACCAAATTAGATAAATATAGCCACTACCTTTCACCTATTGCTTGGATATTGTCGATGCCTTATACGCTACATACTTTTATATCACGTGGAATATGCTAAATGAAATTGTTAGATTTCCCATCTCTGTGTCCCACTTGAGATCATACTTATAGTAATATGTAAGTAACATTTATTGACAGTATATAGCACCTTTCACAAAGTGCTTCACAAAACAGTTTAAAATAAAAAAAAAGTACACACAATATAAAAGGCCAAAGCAACACAAAATAATAGTAGCCCAAGAGTGGCTAATTAAAAAGCTTGAACAAATAAATATGTCTTGAAGGTGTCAACAGAGATCGTTTCAAAGCCTGGGAGCAACAGCTTGGAAGGATCGGTCTCCTCTGGTCCAAAAACGAGCGCGAGGAACCATCAGCAGATTCTTATCCACAGACCTCAGAGCCCGAGCAGGGGTGTAAGGTTGGATCACATCACTGATGCATGAAGGAGCCTGAACCTGCAAGACTCTGAAAGCTAGAACCAGAATGTGAAAATTGATCCTATAAGACACTGCCAGCCAATGGAGCTCTTTTAGAATAGAGAATATGTCAGAATTCTCGCTGCAGAGTTTTGCACTAATTGCAGTCGAGACAGACAAGAAAACTAACTATTACAATAGTCTAAACTTGAAGGCACAAAAGCATGAATGATAAGCTTCAAATTATTCTGACACCATTTTCCTGAGTTGAGCGATGTTCCATAGTTGAAAGAAGCTGCTTACAGTGCTGCACTAATGACAGGTCTTTGTCAAAGATTACTCCCAAGTTTCTAAGGCTTGGTTTAACAGACTGGCCGAAGTCACCAAAGTACTGTTTAATCCCTGGTATTGAGTTATAACGGGCAATAACCAGTGTTTCTGTTTTGTCTGCATTGAGCTGCAGAGAGTTATCGCTTAGACATAGTTTTATCTCCACTAAATAATGAAGTAAGGAGTTAAGCTTCTGGATCTCAGATGGCTTAAAGAAGCAGTAAAGCTGGATATCATCAGCAAATAGGTGGTAAGAAACATCACTAAACATTTGGACGATCTTTCTCAAGGGGAAAAATTGAACTAAAATAAGACAGGACCCAAAATGTACCCTTATAGGACTCCACACAACAAATCCGCTGACTCAGACATTATTTGGTTAGCTGTAACACTAAAGGTACGCCCAGATAAATATGAGGAGAACCACTGTAGAACTAACCCTGACAGTCCTACTTGATCCCTCAATCTTCTTAGCAGGACCTGGTGGTCAACAGTGGCGAAGGCTGAAACATCTAATGGATGTTACTTTGATCCAAGAAAAATGTCGGCTGTTCACAGACCACCTTCTCAAGGATCTTAGACAGGAACGGGATGTTTGAAAGCATTCGGAAACACACCAGTAGACAGTGAGAGGTTAACCATTTTGGTAACCCAAGGGCCAGTTTCCTCAAACACTTTTTGAAAGAACCTTCAAGGAAGGATGTCAGATGAACAAGAGGAAGGTTTCATCTTGGTCACCAGTGCCGAATGATCAGCAAATGTCACAATCTTTTTTACATTGTGAAGAACTGCGCAACAGAAGAAGAACCAACCTAAAGTCTTAAACATTTACAACCATTATACTGGAAACTTATACTACACACCTGAGGTAGAACTGACATCTGTGACATGAACCCAACATAATATGTTAGAATCAAAGCAGCAGAAAAGTATTTTACAAAAATATTTTTTAAACAGTAACAAAAACTTTTAAACATTTAAACTTTGTGTATGCTATCAGCTTTCTTTCTTAAATAACGAGTTTCAGCTGGTTCTGATACTTCCTTAGTGCATTTTTTTACAGATGAAACACAATAACCAGGTAGATCAGCAGCTCAATCAGGGCTGCAACAGTTAAAAACTGTCACCTAATGTCATAAACTTGGTTTACTTTGACAGCCATGATGTTTCATATTGCTAAAGTGAGTGAAAAACATCTTTTTAAGCTTCAAAATGGAACTGCATTATTCTTAATTGATACATTTGCGCTGGTTTAAAAATAGACTCAATGTCAGTGGAATATATCTCATAATGGTTAGTTTAAAAAAAAATCTGGGCAGATGAAAATTAAGTTGAATAGCGGTGATGTAGTTTATAAGGTGATGCAAAGTCAGACAGGTTGGATGCTTGGGTTCAGGATCTAATTTGGAGCGTATGGATGGCTTCCAGAGCCAGATTCCCAGAGTGTCCCCAGAGATTGACCTGACAGAGAAAAGCCATAAGACAAGCTTGAAGGGACACACAGAGATTGCCTGCCTCTCACCCCCACCTCGCTTCATGCATACGTCAGACGGACGGAGGAGATGGAGGCATGCAAGTAGGGAAGAGGAGGGAGTGCATTTGCAATCCTGTCCCTGGAGGGGCTGTAAAATTGCCTCTATTGGATGGACTTGCCAGACGGTCTCATCACCAATCCAGCTTCCCTTTAAGCAGCGTCTGCCCGCGGCTCAGACATCCATGTGGGCTGAATGTGGCCAGCAGGAAGATAGAAATACACTCTATGTAATCTCACCGCGGGCGTTTTTTTTGATCAGAGGTAAAACATCAGGCGTGGCATCATGTCAGAGAGTTACAAGAATCTACTTTGAATTACTAATAAATGACATTTGTGTCAGATTTTCAGCTACTCTAAATTTCTAAAAAATGTCCCTCCTCAGATAATCTTGAGAGTGTCACTGATCTTTACGTTCTTTTGTGTCCATGTGTTCCTTTCAAATCTATCACATAGGCCTGAACGATAAAGCGATAACGATATATATCGCGATAGAGATGTAATCAATATCAATAGAAAATATGTGCGATAGAATGTTTGATAATTTTACTGAACTCCGTTGACCTGGAAACAGCCCCTGAACCAGAACCACAAGGCATTCTGGGGGATTTAGACAGAGGAACAGCTTAAGCCGCTCCAAAGTAGCTGTGTCCATTAGTAGTTTCATGTTTTACCACCTGAAATGATGACCCGAGTAATCGCCGCAGTCAGTGCGCGCTGCCATTGCTCACCCTTCCACTGCTCTCAGACACACACACACACACACACACGCACACACACACGCACACACACACACACACAGTGCGCTGATTTATTATTTACAAACTTGCGTTGCACATTTTCTTTGATTAAGCATTTATTTAATATCTATATTTGTACATATAACTTATTTTTTAGTTTTTTTCCATAGTTTTGTTGACCTTTTTAAATGTTAAATATTATGTTTAAAATAAAAGTATTTAAATTTGGCCTTTTTTATTCTGGTCCTTAGTTTGAATAGGTTAAAAAAAACAAATAAATAATAATCGATATCGACCGATATGAAACACTTATATTGTGATACACTTTTCAGGCATATTGCCCAGCTCTACTATCACATATGAAAAGGATTAGTCAGAAAAAACGTTGCTGTCTTCCTGATTTAAGTTGTCATCCACTATAAAAAAAAAAACAAAACACATAACGCCAAATAATCCAGTTGTAGATCGAATTCACCAATTTAATGAAACTCCACGATGTTTTTTGGGGCTTGCATTTTTTCCTTTGTTTAGATCACATGAATGCAGTCATTTTTAATTGTAAATGGTGGAAAGTCTCAATTTTTCACAAACAATTTCACAAAATTCCTCTAAATTACACAAAAATTGGTAACAAAATCTAAATCTTTTTTTTTAAATGAAGTGAACTAGTATTGAAATCTAAGGCACAATAATATTAAAATTTTTGTTTTCACCCCCCACCTATACTCTGCGACCCACTAGAGATCAAACTGGTCCGTATTTGGCCCTTGAGCTAAAATGAGTTTGACATCCCTTGGTAACATGTTTCTATTTTCGTGCTGCTGGACACGACTTTCAAAATCATGTGTTTCGATTGGAAGTTATTTTGTGCAATTACATCTTATTGGAACATTCTATTCAGGGTTAGGGGTTAGGTAGAGGGGGGAAAATGTACCCTGATACCAATCAGCCCACAGAAGGCATGTCTTGTCCAAAGGAAGGTGAGAAGAATGTGAGTCAATATCAGAGAAAAACGCAAAAGACTAGGAATATAACGAAATTTCATGGCACAATAAATAGCGATATAAAATTAAAATGTTCACGAAAAAAAAAACAAGTAAATAAGTTTTAAAGGAGCATTGAGCGGTGTTGTGCTAATATACTTTCCCCGGACAAATTTGGCATCTCTTAGCCACGGTAGCACGTACGTTGTTAGAGACTTTTAATGCCATAATCTATGTTGTTGGACTTTGAAATGCTTTTAATCCTTATATATACCTTTTCATTCTATTTTAACTGTTGCCAAACTTAGTGATTAACAACTGCCAGGAAGTGTGTCCCTCCATGTTAAAGTGTATCTCCCATATTAAAGCAAGTGTATCGAGTGCTGTATGACTTATCATGTAGAACATCATAAATAATAACACTGCTTAATTTGAGTAATTTTACTCTCTCCTTATTTAAGTTACAGTGGGTGCCGAACATTTCCTGCTGTATTTTGGATTTATTTTGGCAGGTCCATAATACAGCGTTCAAAACATATGTTACAGAAATGAGAAATAATAATAAAAACAGTTAGATTGGTACATTTGTTTTCATTCTTTATTTGTAAAGCTAAAAACTCCCACACACTCTCACACGTTTGCAGTCGAGTTGTTTTTCATTAACAGAGATTTGTTACACATTGTTGGAATTTTTTTAATTTTTTTTTTCATATCGTAGCATGAGTTACCTATTTTGTTACACCCCTACAAAATACACATCATAAGTTGTGGATTTGATGTTGACGTTCCATAGCCTTGATGTCACGCTGCACTGATGGTTATTTTCTGTCTGTAGTTTTGTGACCTTCAGCATCAAAGTACAACAAAGACCACTTTAGACTGGTACACCCTGTACATGACGCCAGTCCATCACAGGAACGGCAACAGTAAACACTGTAAATAATACAAATCAATAATGGCTTTAATGGCTTTTTTCCTCTGGTGTTTAGAGGAAGCTGTCACAATAGTGAAAGACACCAAAGTGTGAAGACTGACAGAATAACTTGTTTTTCTTTGTTGACTCTCACCTTGAAATATAAATCACTCCGGGATGTGATTGTCGTGTTTCTTCTCGTGGACAATGAAGCAGATGGACTGTCACAAGCTCAAGTCCGTCTCTGAGACGTGTTTCAGATCAGGGGGTGAATGAAAACCGGCAGGTTTCGATCAGAAGAGGCGGTCTGTGACCCCCCCCCCAGCACCTCCATGTGTCCCAGGAGACGAGCTGCTATTTACTGTCCCGGCGTCCATCGATGAGTATTCAGCTCAGGCCGTCACCGCCCTCCCTCTTCGTCTTCCCTAAATCCTCTCAACATCATCCTTCAATCTTCATCCTGCTGCTCCCCTGGTGTATCGATTTTCCATGTTCCCGTGCCCCCCCACCTACCCCAATCCCCTCTCCTCCGTCCCTCTTCTCACCACTTCCTTCAATCTCTCTGACGTTTATCTTTTCTTTTTTCTCTCATCTCTCTGCGACCGGTCCGAGTTTCTCCTCTTTGACAAGGTCGAGCACCCAAGCCGTGCTCCGAGCTGCTTAAGCTTCGTAAATGGAGATGTAATGTAATAGAGCGGTGCAGTAATAGAATCTATATGGGCAGAGGCTGATCTTGTTAGAGAAAGTCAAGCTGGGAAGGCTCCGTCGGGATTCGTACGGTCTGAAAAAGAGGATTTTTCTCTTTGACTTTACTTCCAGATGTTTGAAGAAACTACTGAAGAAACAGACATTTTAGACACACGTTACCTTTATTTTACTCCTTTTTGGTCACTAGTGTGATATTTGAAATAGCCAATCAGTCAATAACAATGCAGCACTTCAATGCATTTAAACAAGCAAAGCAATCATAGTAAGATTAGCTGTTGGATTTGAAAGAGAGCCTTGGCTGTGGGCTGCTGTACTGCACTGGGTGTGTGCCGTTGGTGTGCCTCCTTCCCGCGGTGGCGGCCGTTGGTCGTTCACGTGCCGGTGGGGGACGTTACTCCGTGGCTTGCGCTGTCCGGTGTACGGCGGGGCCTGGGCTGCTGTCCTTGCACCATTTGGGGCTGTGTGGATTGTGGCCGGTTTGTGGTCTTGGGTGGGGGGCTCTCCCCGGGGATCTTCGTTCGAGGGCTCGCTCTTGGGGGTTCTTGGTCCTGGGGGGGGGGGTGCTCTTTGGGTCTGGCAGGCGGACGGCGCGGGCCGTGCCCTTGCATGCTTGCGAGTGCAGCACAGGAGGGCCCCTGCTTGGGCAGTGCCCTGCGAGGCCAGGGTCTGCGGCTCTACCGCCTCAGGACTGAGCGCGCCGCATGCCAGTGTGGTGGTCTGGCTGTTGGGGGTCGGAGTCGGTAGCGGGGTGTCTTGGGTCCTTGACGCCTTGGGGCTTTCTCGGGTGTGTATGCGGGGGGCGGTGGCTGTCTCTAGGATTGGGATCTTAGGGGTGTCTGCTCGGCCGTGGGGGGGTGACCTGTGGCTCCTTGGCCCCCGCTCTTTCTGGTGGCTTGACTGCATTTTCAGGCCCAGGGCGGCGCTTGGGTTTGCAGTAGCGGTTCTTGCACATTGGTCTATGATGCACTGGCACGCCTGTCCACAGAAGCACCCTTAGTGTCACTGTTGTATGAGGATTTTTCAATGATCGGTTGATACTGTCTTGGGAGAGCAAAGGTACGCATGTAGCTGTGGGGTGGGGCAGTTGGCAGGGGGTGCGGGGTTTTTAAGACAGTGACATAACCAAAAGGGACCTTTAGAGGGAGTTACTTAGTTCTGCTTTAATTATGTAAGCAACTATAGGCATAAGCTGACGAGCCACCAGGAGACTTCAAAGCTGAGGACATTCAAAGTAACCTGTCTTCATCCCCTAGTAAATAAATACATAAATGTAAGATAGTCAATCAAGACATATGATAGTCAACAAGGCACATAAAGAGAAAGGCAACATCAGCATAGAGTTATTACCAGCAGGGTAAATATGGTTCATATTTATTTTTGATGCATTGTTCATAATTATAAAGGCTCATTTACTTTTACGTCTACTATATTTTTATTTTCTCCACGTTGTCCAAAAGCATATCACAGAGCCTAAATTTAGGTTTTCTTTGAACACAAAACTGGTGGTAAGTTTTCCATTTAGAGGACAGCCTATAAATAATGTCCAGCTTTATTATCTTTTAGAGGACACTCTTACATCAAATTTAGTTCTGCTGCCACAAAAAGATCCATTAAGGTGACAATGACGCCAACAAAGGAAGGAGATCTCGTGTCTGGAGAAAAAAAAATTGCTGACTTGATGAGAAAAAAACAAGTTCTCAAGGCTGTTTTTGATGCCCCTCCCCTCCTTGTTTAGAGCGTAGAGGTGCAGGCTCAGGGTTAAACAACACTTTATCTTCTCACAAAACAAAGCTTTGTTTAACCGATGGTTCCTCAGCTCTGTGGCCTTGTTAAGCCCCATCCCGTCTCAGGATGGATCGCTTCTGGTTCCTCTGGCCCATCAGTGGTGACCTTCAGCAGGATGCAGGAGGAGATCAACCAGCAGGCCACTGCTAAGGCAAGGACGAAACTGCTGAGGATCTATCACGCAAACAAACGAGGAATGCCATCAGAATACATCAAATTCCACACAACAGCAGGTCATTGTTGCAGGTATCCGGGCCAAGCACTCATTCCTTTACACAAGAACAAGGATCAGCAATCCACCATAAAGGTATAGCATTTTTTAGACTTTCAACTAGTTATCTTATTGCAGAACTTACATTTAGATGCACTTATATTAAACATGGGTAACTGGAGGTCACATGAGTCTAATTTTGTGTGGCCCCCAAAGAAAAGAAGACAAAAATAACTACAAACATCCAAAAGGACAACAAAAATACACAAATGTGACTCAAAAACATGAAAGATTACAGAAAGATACACAAAAGGATAACAGAAATACACAAAAGGACTCCAGTACACACAGAACAAGAACCAAAAGGCCCAAAAGAACTCCAAATACAAATGAAATGAGAACAAAAACACACAAACAGTTCATTTTTTGACTCCAAGAACATGCAAAATGACAGGGATATACACAAAATGGCAACTAAAATACACAGAATGACTCCAAAAAAAGCACAACAATTAAAAAAAATGCCCAAAACAACTCCAAATACACATGAAATGACAAAAAAAACTATTATTTTTTCCTGTTAATGCTTAGATTGGTACAAAAACATGCAATATGACAGAAATATAATAAAGAGGACAACAAAAATACACAAAAATTACCCCACAAGCGCAAAACAACAAAAATTGGCCAAAATGACTCCAAAAACATGCAAAATGATGGAAATATACGCAAAAATACACTGAATGACTCCAAAAAAAACACAAAACAAGAACCAAAATGCCCAAAATAACTCCAAATACACATGAAATGACGTCAAAAACACACAAACATGAATGTTTTTTCCATGTTAATGCTTAGATTGGTCAATATTTAAATGCTGACATGCATAATGTGGCCGGATCTGACTATGACATTTTTTGTGGCCCTCACTGTGAAAAAAGTTACGTATCTCTGCTCTACATCCTCCTGTAGGATTTGTTTTTCCACTCCATTTGTTATATTCTACATTTTAACATAAAAACTGCATTAGTGCATTAGCAAATGCATTAGTTTCAAGAGATTTTGAGAATACCTGTTCAGTCATTAGAACAAACCTGTTAAGATGTTCTCTCCATTTTCTGTCGAGAGTATTGAGCAGGATGTACCTGCTCTAAGCTGGAAAAACAGAATATTAGTGCTCTAAGTATAAGTACTGCTATAGATGAGAACAAAAACTAGTGGACCTTGAAATAAAAACCGCCAAGCTGAGAACAACAGAAGCTGTACCTTTTCCATTCCAATTCAGTGCTGTACTTTGCTTTTTTCCCCACTTACGGGCTTTAAATATACATGATGACATCATGCCATCTTTGAGAAATATTGTTTATTTTAATTGTAAGAAATCCAACAAGTAGGAAAAAGTAATTAAAAGACAAACGAAGACAGGCTACAAACTACAAAATCTCTCAGGGTGAATTCAGATGCTACAGATTGACTGGGAGTGTAAAAAACCTAAAGATACAAATTTTATGGTTATTACCAAAAACATGTATTTTTTTTCTATAGTAGCGCATCGGGTTTGGTTGGTGACATCTAGTTCAAATGGTTGTGAGTTTTATTTATTAGACTTCTTTCGTTGTTTCACGGATGTTGTTAAATCATATCAAGTTTGTTGGTAGTTTGTTACTGTTGTACTGTCTACACTCCCAGTGCTGTCAGTGTGTTAGTTGAGTAAATGAGTCCTCTTCCCACTTTCTTGTCTTCACTCAGGTGTGTCTATTCTCCCGAATACCTCCCCGCTCTATAAGTAAGTAAGTAAGTAAGTAAATTTGTTTTATATAACACCTTTCATAGATAGAAATCACAAAGTGCTTTAGAGTAAAAACACAGTGCTTCATAAACCAGAATAAACAGTGATTTAGTGTTGTGGTAGTCGAGACCGGTCTTGGTCTAGAGACCAAATTTTCAAGGTCTTGGTCTCGTCTCGGACTCTGAAGCATTTTGACTCGGTCTTGTCTCGGACTCGGGCTGCCCGGACTCGGGATTTTGTACACTTTGTACACTAATATAGACCATTGTTCCCTGTTTTATACATGTTTACCAGCTTGCTCACGGTCTAACCACTAAGCTAACACTAGCTAGCTCGCTATCTTAATCCGTCTGCATCTCATGTACAAACTATATGTTAAGATGTTATGAGTGAAATATTTGTTACACAATATTGAAATGTTATTTTGTTACATTTTCATGGTAAACCCGTTTGTTGTGTAGTTCTTACAACTGCTCCACTGCTTGGATAATTAGTCAAGACAAGGCAGCTGTTGTTTTTAGACAACAATATTTAAAATTATTATTATTATTATTATTATTATATATCAATTTTATATAGCGCTTTTCTGGGTACTTAAAGTCACTTTACAATGAAGGGAGCAGTGTTGGGGTACTGTGCCTTGCTCAAGGGCACCTTGACAGTGCTCGAGAAGTGCAATGATATGATGAAATGATAATGCCCCTTTTTTGTAATTGAAGTTGAATAAGTATTCTTGCTTTACACAGATTGTTTTTTTGTGGAATATTTCCAGTATGGAATCACAAAGTAGGCTTAACATGTTAATTACATGGAAAAATATTGGGGGGTCTACATATATATTGGTATGGAATACTATCGGAAATAAAATTAAAAAAAATAGTGTTGGACAATATCGGCAAAAGGCCAATGTCTAACATTTCTACCCTTAACCTTGACTACAGCAATAGAGAGGAAGACAATAATAAGAATGAAACTCAATGCTGAATAAAAAAAATGCTAAAATAAAACCACATAAAAAAAACTATTCAGGAGAGAACCAAAACAACCCCACACACTCTCAGACTGAATTCATGCCCATTCTTTTTGGATCGAAGCTCGTTTTTGAGAAGGCGTTATCAATACGACACAGCGATTAAAAGGACATGGACTGTCAGTTAGCCTCTTAGCCCAGCACAGATTTGTTAAACTTCCCATGACGCCTTGCATGATTAAAGATGGTTACCTGAATTTAATTAAGATTTAGAAAGACATGCAGCGGAAGGGGGGGGGGGTAAAGGTAGCAAGTGCGTTAAATAACATCTTCAGAGGAAATATACAACAGCCCCTCCTCTACGCCCTCTCCACCATGCCAAGTAATTACTCGCCCCGGCCTCCTGTAATAATTCCTATTACAAGCAAAACGGAAGAGTCGGTAACTCAGCGCGTAGGACAAGGTGAAGGCAAGGCCATGGAGCGGCGGATCAATATTTCATTTACTCACCCGGCCTCGCCATCCGGGCTCTGGATGGACGGAGAGAGAGAAGGAGAAAGAGGGAAGGAGGAAGGAAAGAAAAGAAACAACGATGACACGAGGCCTTTGATTTCCTCTGGGTTTTGGCAGGATGTGGGGGTTGGTGGGGGGGGAGGGTGTGCAGATGATGCTTGTGGAGGTCAGGTGTATTTTGTGAGGACGTATAGAGATACACCCACATGTTGTCAATCAGACAAACAGTTTGAAAACACTTTTGTCCTTGAATCTGAAGGCATTTTTTCCTCCTCTATACATTCGTTGTATTTATGTAGTCAATGCTGGGAGTTAAAATAAATAAATGTAAAGTTTTATTTCCCTGAATTGGGTGAATCTCTTGTTGACAGCCAGTTGCTTTTCACTGATTGGACTTAATGGGGGGGGGGGGTCACTGTGTGGCAAACTGCGCCTCAGCAGACTATTCAATCAGATTAACCTCCCATAAAGGTGTCCACCTCCCTTTAACGATACCTTGTGCCCGTTGTCTTTCTCCTCACATAGTTTTTTTTAGGATTGACCCCAGTTAATGTTTTCATGTTAACCTTTGAACTGAGTCAGTGAAATGAAACCAGGCGTAGTTTGGTAACAAAAAGCCCACAATCTTGGTATAGTTCTGCAAAATATCACAGAGGCACTGAACTTTATTGCACAGCTCCGACAGACACATAAAAAATATGAATAAATAAAAAAGTGGGACTTCAAACATATGCAGAATTTGCGGTTAACATACATAATATACAAATATTTTAAGTGCTATAAAACACAGTGACTGTACAAAATATATATACATTCATTTGTTGTTCTTTTAAAAATACAAGTTATCTTTTGCGCAGTTCTTCTTCACAATGTAAATGGTAAAGTGACACTGCGCCCAGCAGTTCATGTACGGTACTGCAGCAAAAATGAAGCAGAAAGCGGCCGCCGGCCTGATTTTGTCATGTATTTGCAACATTAAATGACGCGTCAAAGCTAATTTTTGTTGTCGACATTATTATTTATGTTGCTAATCATTTTTGCATTATTGTATTACCCACTTTGGCAAGAATCTCAAACTACGCCTATGACTTTAAATGGTTTTAAGGACAAGAAAGACAAGTGCAGAGTTTTTTGAAGAAACAAAGTGACAGAAGTCTAGCGTAGTTTACCCACAGCTGGTTTGGGTAACGAAGGGGTGGTCAGTTTGAAATGAATAATCTGAAAGAGATTAAAAATCAACTCTTCAGCATTCATCAATGACTATGCCTAAAGGCAACCAAAGGGATTTTAGTAAAAAATACATATAAACTTGATGAAAATGATCAAACAGACCAAACTTTTTAACAAGTAATTTCAGCCAATCAGCGGATAATTTGGAGGTAGGGTAAAGCTACTGTGAAGCGGTAAGACTATCTTTTAAATGAGACAATCAGAAGTAATTTGTTACTTCAGACCATTCATTCATTTTCAGACCCACTTATTCCTGTTCAATGTTCTGAAAAATAGTAACTAGTTACTTCAGTTGTTGTGACGTATAGCACAACAGATTCCAGACAGCTTCGTCTCTAAAACCCGTCTTGGGTCTGACGCAGACGTAGACTTGGATCAATAGCAGTGAGTGTTCCTGACGTCTCTTCTGTCTTTTCTCGCAATCGTTCCAGTTCTCTCTGAACCACAAAGGTCAGATGAGCCGAGGAGAGGACGTGGGGTGCAGGACCAGCTCACGCATTAAACACCAGGGTGAGTCGTGTTGTTTCGGGGCGAAGGAGGTGGAGGAGTGAATTTAATAAATAACAAATTCCCCTCAGCTCCACAGAGCCATGCTTTGTGTTTAATTGCACTCTATTGATTTTTCGCTCCACCTTTTCTTTTTGTCCCCGGGTCGGCCGTTGCTCTCATTTTGGAGCAATCAGGTGGCCGAGGTGGACCTTGAAGCCGAATGTCATTTATCCTCCTCCTCCTCTCCTTCTGCTTTTTTGATTCTCTCCTCCTGGTTTCTTTGCGGTTTGAGTAAACTTTAAGGACAGTTTAGCACCATGTGAGTGATTTCCTTCACAAAAAACAGCAAGAAAAAGTTTTGCATTGATAATCATCTTACCCCGAAGGCCCAGATTCAGATCAATCAAGATCCAATGTGAACACATTGCTTTTTAATGATTGTGAAAGGTTGAGGTGTTGAGGAGGAGCCAATAGCAGAGATGAATGAACAGGCAGGCAGGCAGGCGTTTAATGAAAAATGAAACTCAAAATCCATAACCTGACAAAGTAAAGTTCAAAGACAACCAAACAACAAAAGTCCTCACCGATAAAATCAAAACAACTCAAGAATCGATCTACGGGGAAAAGAAATGACAGGAACAGGTGGCGATGACGATACAATGGACCAACAAAAGGTCGGCTTTAGTAGTGAGGAAAGAATCAAAAGACGAGGCACACCTGTGTGGAAACAAGACAGAGGAGGAAAGCCTAGTTTCTCTGCCTTTACCAGACCCTATCACAACTATGAATGCAAAATCGGCCAATCTCTGTGGATTCTGCACAGCCCTGCAATTCTGTCCAATCACTGCAAATTTCCACAAACTGCCAACCGATTTGACTAAAGATTCCGTTCGATTCCGGTCACCACAACGTGGCTTAAGTCCGTCCACTTTGGGTGTTCCTTGTGAGCCACATCAAATTCCGACAGCCACCATCAGCCACGGGAAGTCCCCCGGTGTGAGCTGATACACCATTTAGTCTGGTTACAGACATGTTAAAACCTGGTTAATCCTCTGAGTTCCTACAAACATTCAGCCAGGATTCGATGGTGTAAATGTGCTCATGTTCTTAAAAGACCACCTTGTTAACACAGCCCACATTTCACAACTAAAAACCCTTAAAAATCTTTTAAAAGTAGCTTTTTACATGCAATGTAACAAATGTGATTGTTTAGTTTCCATGGAGAATGACCTCAGAGGAATACAGTCAGAGCTGATCTACGTTTTTTGCAAATTCCGTAACATCAGTAAAGAAACTTTGATGTGAAGGAACTACATCTACATTAAAGCTCTGACATTTGCCACCTCTGTCACTAATCTGAGACACTCTAACTTTGTTAACGTCGTCACCTTTAATAACATCTTCTCTGTAACCTGAGCTCAGATTCTCAAGTGTGCATCATAATTTCTTTGTCCTTTTCCCACATTTCAGCACCGCCGCTGGTGTTAATCAAAATGTCAGAAAGTTTCAAAAATACATCGTCTGTGTGAGTGATAATAAAACAGTTGATCTAAGTATGTCCCTCACCCTGTTTTGTGTTGACCCGGGTTCAAATGAAATGCCATGGATAAAGACGCATTTGTCCGTCCTCTGCTTTGGTGAATCAGGTAGAAAATGACATGTCAGCGTGTGCTCTAAACGCTGTTATTTCACCAGTGTGTATATTTTCATCTAAGAGCAAAGCAATTTGCAGAGATCCTCCCCTTTAAAAGCTGACTTGACATTTCCTGCCATTATGGTCACAATGCGCTTTATTATAGAATGAATGGCAATTAAAGCACATGAGGAAAATGTCAGAAGAATTATAGCTCGCTGAGGTGAACCCCATGACACAAGGTCACCCTCTGTGGGCCCGCCCCTCACCGACCACATCCACCTATCACAAGGATCAGATAAAAGTTTTGTCCTGTACTCTGATCAGATGCTTCTCTCTGCTCTTCAAATGGTGGCTTCAAAAGTCTTCAAAAATCACCAACAAGTGCTCATCACATAACATCAAATAAACTGACAAACTCTAACTGTACATGATGACGTATCTTCCAGCGTCCGAGAGGAGCAAAATGGTGGTAGCCATGTTTCACAGACAAGCGGATTTTATTCTGATTCTGGATCAGTTTGAAAAAAAAAATAATAATAATAATAATCCCAATCTTATTGTTGACAAACCTTTTATTTATAATTGACCGATCTTTAAAAAAATTTGACACAGTTATGTCAGATTGGTTCCTCAGTCACCACTGAGTTTCAATGGTAACACGTTACTTGAAGTTTTATACATAAGGCTGACATTATACTGTCATTTTTATGACATTACCCCACTAAGTCCCTCCACCTAACCCAAAAAATGCCAACATAGCTCTAAAGGTGCCATAATTTATCGAACGACACTTAATGACAACCTTAATGACACCTTATTCACGCTAGTGACAGATAATGACAATTTCAGCCTCATGTATAAAACTTCAAGTAAAGTGTGTTTTGCTACCCCCAGTTCTCTGAGAAATGGGGGTAGCCATACATTTGAAACAACTGTATATATTCAATTTTCACTTATAAATTAAGTAAAACATCCAACAATGTAATTTGTCATATTTTTGACACATACAGTATATAGTGACACTCATTCCCACATTCATCTTTTCTCTCAGAGTCGTATGATTTGTCGTATGTTATGGACTGGCTATACATTTTTGGTATATATATCCTGGCTTTGTTGTGTCTTAAATATCGTCCTCCTTTTTGGTGCTATGGTCATGGCTGTCCTAGGATCAACTGGTAATCCAGTTAATAAGTGTAACTAGAGGAACGATGCGTTGACGCCTCCATCTACAGCCTTACCTCATCAGACCACTAATCATCACCGACAGATTTCCAATGCAGTTTTCTTGAGGTCACGCCTCTTTAATTATCCAAACGGGTCAAAGGTCACAAACACTTATCATGTGGCGAGGGGTCAAAGGGCAGCTAGTGGGGTCACAAAGGTCAAGGCAGTAGCGAGGCACTGGGACTGTCTGATCCTGCTGCTCACCATCAATACACCATTAGGGAAGGAAGATCACGTGCCTTTGGCAGTACAGCAAGGCCTGATGGGAAATCTAAAGCTGCAAAAGAAAACAATGACAGGTTGAAGGGTTGAATGACTGGCTACTTTTTAACTGTGGCTCAGTGGTAGAATGAGCAGTCCAATAACCAAAGGGTTGGGGATTCGAATCCCGCTCTATCCGAGTCATTGTTGTTGTGTCCTTGGGCAAGGCACCTTACTCACATTGCTTGCGATGAATGGGTATGAATTGTGCATGAATATTGGTGGTGGTAAGAGAGGCCCTAGATGTGAAATGGCAGTCACGCTTCTGTCAGTATGCCACAGGGCAGCTGTGGCTACATTTTAGCTTACCACCACTGGTATGGCTGATGTCAGTGACTGGTGTAAGTGAATAATGGTTTCTGCACGCACTTTGAGTCTCCTTGAAAAAAGCGCTATATAAATCTAAGCTATTATTATTAAATGAAAGTGCTAAATTATTATTGTTTTTTTTAATAATCAATATTTCAAACAACAGAAATAACACTTACTTATAAGTATATACTGTATAGTTCCATTTACTCAAAAATGATTTGTTAAAATTGCTCAAAAGGGAAGAACATGTTACACCAACTTGACATAATTAAGTTAGCAGCACTTTTTCTATAACTTTGAGTATAAACTACTAAATCTATTTAATTACTTCGAACGTTCGGGTTCGGGTGAGGAGAGCACAAACCTCTGCTAACTCTCGTCTTTGCCAGATATTGTCAGTTATCTGGCAGGTTGGGGAGGAACATCAGATCTGTAAACATCCATGGTGAGATTGACACACAAGCTCGAGCGGAGTGTGGGGGGGAAGCCAAAGGATGATAACGATGTGTTTTCATTTAAGCTAACACTCTTTCAGTAGCCTTGGAGTCTCTGGTCTCAGCAATAATCCAATAATGTGGCATCAAACAGAAATTGGCCGAGACATTCTCTCCATTCTCTCCAAGATCGATTCGATTCCACACAAATGCTCCAAAGTAGCCTCCTGCTTACTTTTGAGTTTTTTCATCATGATAGTCTGACAGTTCAATGTATGGATACCTCCATTTTTAAGAAAGTTTGCGATGAAATGCACAATCTGGATCCGATCCAGATGAAACTCTGTGGGGATGTTGAAAAACCAATCCAGCATAACAGTCAAATTTCATAAAATAGGGATTGTTCCATTTTTCAAACTGATCCAGAATCAGTTTATTGTTCTGGATTTCTTCCAAAATTTGATGGAATCTTCCATGGTGTAAAGTTTATCTTTAGTTAAAACATTATTAAAATGCATTCATTATTTTTGATGTAACCCTGGTGACAGAAAAACAAACAAGAAAACAACGCCGGTGTTTTCCTGGTTGCATCAGAGCGACAGAGCCTGAAAACATGGCCGACACTTTCATGACTGGCCTTTGCCTGGATTTCCAACAGGAGTCTGCTTTACACAAAAGGTCAAAAAATGTTGAGAATGGCTGAAAGTTTCAACATGCAATTGCAGTAGTTAACGGTCGGGTTTTTGTCTTCCATCGTACTCCTGATTATCATGTCTGCAAATAGAGGCATTTTGCAACGTCTCATGTTAGTTTTCAGGACCAAACAAAATAACATTTTGTGCCCTTTTCTTCAGCCCAGAATTGGTAGAAATAATTAGCCTAATTAACTAGAAATTAGAAGCTGATTCCCTGAAGGACGCCAGTCTTTTGTTTGAAGGCCACAGTCAACACGCAGCTGCTCCAGTGACTGTAAACAGGCTTTGTAGAACTACAACAAAAAAATCTACAAAACAACAACGAAAACATTGAAAATGAGAGAAAAATATACTAAATGACATCAAAATCATACAATATTAAAAACGAAAACACAGAACAACAATAAACACAAGCAAAATGAAAGAAAAATATATTAAATGACAACAAAAACACACAAAATGAGAGAGAAAATTACTCCAAACGGCAACAAAAACACAAAAAATTTACAGTAAAAACTAATGAAACCACAACAGAAATATACAAAACAACAACAAGAACATAGAAAATGGGACAGAAATATACTAACTGATGTAAAATATCACAAAATGACTGCAAAAACACACAAGACAACAATAATAATATACAAAATGACAATAATGATGTTCAGATTGGTTAGATTCTTTAAGTGCTGACAAACTCTCATAATGTAGCCCCAGTTGTGATAAAAGGCAGGTTTCCAGCTGACTTCACACTATGTGCAAAGATTTCAAAGATAAATACAACATGGAGGCTTTGCTATTGATTTTTTTCTTTTCTTTCACATTCACCATTGCTAAGTGTCCCATGTTATTGTAATGTTGCATAGTATGCACAATTGCTCAATGTAAATGTTGGATTTAGCTGTACTTTGTGGATAAATCCTGCTCTACGTAGAGCTAGGAATCAGATCCAGACTAAGGCTTAAGTCCATTGCTGACCTCGCCTCGCTCTATTTCAAGGTGTGGCTAACATCACTATGTCACAACCTTCTTATACACATCTAATAATGTTATTGTAACACCTGAGCCTTTCCAACAGCACCAGTAAAAAACACGTGTGCTGTGAAAAGGAGCCTTTGTGCTAAGTATGATCTAACCAGTGCTTCCTGAGCTCTATCGACACCAGAAACAGGCACTTAATGGGCTGCAGGCGGCCCGCAGGCCTCGCGTTTTATATTCCCCAAGCTCGGAGGAAAGCAATGAAATGAATGGAGTTACTGCTTCCTGTGCTGCAGCCCATGGACCGGTGTGATCGCAGGGGTTGGCCAGCTGCATCCAGCCACAGTGAGCAGACATTTCATCAGTACGAGCACCACTACAACTTTTCTTTGATAGTGACCGTCCTGTGACATTTTCACTCTGCTCGAGCCTCCTCGGAGCAAACAGAGCAAAGTGAAAGTGGATTCACTGCAGAGGATTACAAGAAACTAGTGGATATTTAAAGTGTATTTAAATGTTGAAACTGCTCTAAAAGTAGAAGGAAGAGATGCTTGACAATTATCTGTAAATTTCCTAACTATCTTACCACCCCTCCTCGCCTCTTTACCCTTTGACCCCGCTTAGCCAGCACCGCCGTGTGCTAAGCTAACCAAAACCAAACCACATCTAAAGAAGCCTCATGGATGAGAGATGAAACGTTCTCAAGCAAAATTTCAAGTCCAACTAAGAGTAAATATCCATGATGTGGATGGCTGAGATAAGATAACCAACACATGTGGGTTTAGTTAGTGCCAGAGGTGAAATTAACAGATTACAAGTACTCACGTTACTGTATTTGAGTTGCTTTTTGTCCTGTATTTTTAAATCAGTAATTTGACTTTTACTTAAGTATGTTTTAAAAGAAGTAAAGTAATTTTTTACCTTTCTACACCAAACCGTTACTTATTTGTTTTAAAATGAAACTACAAAAAATTAAATAACCAATCAACAATCAAATGCAGCACATCATAGCCGACCAACCAGATTAAACGTAATGCATTGCACCAAAATGGCATTGAATGAAGGTTATTTTCCCAGTTTTAGAGTTCATAAATGCAGCTACAGTATATGTAGAGGCTGATATATATATATATATATACTTTTTTTAATTGAATTATTTGGTGTTATTTTTTTTTAAAGAATTGTACATTTTGTGCAAGATTTGGCCTCTTTCTTTTTAAGTTTAGAGATGTTTACTGTATGCAAGGGAACCGTGGCAATAGATATTACCAAAAATAAACACGTGAGAGGGTGAAAGTAACTAGTAACTTTTACTTTGAGTAAAAAACACATTTTTAAAGATATGTTGTTTGTTTAGCAGTGTTGAATATTTATCACACACATTTTACGAGTTAAAAACCTCAAGCAGAAAGTGAAGAGTGGACATGAGGGAAGAAAAGAGGAAAATTCATCAATAAGTGTTTACAGTCAGGCATTTTATTGGTTCAAGCCTTTTGCAGAGTTGTGAGGTCAGCTTTGGGCACTGTGAAAAAGTGAACTGTCAGCAGCATCTCAAACAAACAAAATCAGACAATAACTTAGTGACATTTCAAGACTTTTCTAGTCCTAGCACACATAAGGGTTTGAACACATTCCTGCTTTACATTACCTCATGGCCTGTTCGAACACAGGTGAAAGGTTGCTGATACTTCACTGGATTCACGTCAATAATCGTCTCTTTACAAACATTCGATGCGTCCCACTGACGTCACCTGACCTCTGTGACCTGCCCAGTGTTTTAGAGCTGTAATTAGCCACTGACCTCGTCTCCTCCCACATCACCCATTACACCC
Source organism: Gouania willdenowi (assembly GCF_900634775.1). Lineage (NCBI taxonomy): Eukaryota > Metazoa > Chordata > Actinopteri > Blenniiformes > Gobiesocidae > Gouania > Gouania willdenowi. The sequence continues at coordinate 40,056,983 of NC_041046.1, forward strand.
AGCGTCACCCCTGTGACCCCAGCGGTGAGGTCACAAGCCTGTTGACATCAGGGATCGACACGTTGCATCGTCCCACTGAGACAAATTAATTATGTGCGTGAAAACTCCTACGGTAAATAACAAACAGTGCGTGTGTGCGTGCGTACATTTAAAATGTTTAATGTTTTTTTACGATTCTTACATTCTTCTTTGTGTCCTAAATCTAAGAACTTAGACATAAGAAAATATTATCACATCAGAATATAAAATAACTATCTTATCTTAAACGGTTTCTAGAAAAAGCTGTCCCTTTTGAAGATACCTCAGAGTAAAAAAAACGGAACAAGGGCAATAACTCCGGAAAGAATAATTGCGCGCTTCTCATTTTCGAACTCCACCAAGGTATTGATACCCTGAAGCCACACACCAAATTAGGTTATCTTATCTAAAACAGTTTCTGAGAAAAGCTGTCCCCTTCGAAGATACTTTGAACAGAGTAAAAAAAAAACAACAAGGGCAATAACTCCAGAAAAAACAATTGCGCGCTTCATTTTCGAAATCCATCAAGGCCCTGAATCCACACACTGAATTTGTTTATATTATCTTCAACAGTTTCTGAGAAAAGCTGTCCCTTTTAACTCGGATGGACGGACGTCGGACAGACAGTGTACTCGTACTAGTATAGTACTTAACAAATATTTTGGGTTGCTCATAAAAGCTTTTGGCAGACTAGACATTACTAGTCATGCAAAATCATCTACTAGTAGTACTAGTATACCGAAATTAATAATTTTCCCCTCAGATTAATTAAGTATTTCTGATTCTGATACTGATTGTGAAAATATGTTACTAGTAAAAAATTAAAGCTTTACTTAGGGTGACCATACGTCCAGTTTTACCCGAACATGTCCTCTTTTCCCGTTTTGTCCGGGGATATTTTACAAATGAATGAAATTATCCAGGTTTCCCAGGGACCTTGAACGCATCTCAGAGAATACGTTAATTTAGACCATAACTCTGCGAGAGAAATATATCTTCCACCAGTTTCTGAAAGCTCAGAAGTTGCTATTTGCGGCCAACATGGTGTCATTACAGTCATTTTACTCACATGTGACAGAATTATTAAAGATGGCGCTTTGTTTCGACAAAATCATCACACACGAGGAAAAGAGAAAGAGGAGGAGCAAAGTCCAAGAGAAAGAGAAAGAGATTTAAACTAAAAGAGACCAAACAATGGTAGACTTCATTGAAAAGTGATTTATTGCAGTGTATATTTAATTATTATTTACTGTTCTGTAAGGTTTGATCTTTTTCGTTTCAATGATTGAGAGATTTTAAGAAGGTTTATATGAGATTATTCAAGGACAGATTGTTAAAGTCAAAATAATAATGAAGGTTATTGACATGAGTCACCACTGATTTCAGATTTTTTTCAGTCTTTGTTATAAAGACAGAAATGTATTAATATATTATAGACTATTGTATTTTATTTTGCCGTTACGAGGTAGATTCAAGAAAACGTTGAGTAATTTGAGTATGCAGAGGTTGGCCCAGGTGTCCTCTTTTTTGGAAATCAAAATATGGACATCCTGGCTTCACTAGTACCAATAGTGACACTTTTTACTTCACTAGTACCATTGTGACCGACAAAAGTATTATATTCAAAAATATTTTGTTCCCAACTAAAAATATGAATGTAGAAAAATGACCCAATCATTGCTTCCTTTGGGTTTGTAAAACAGCAAATGTGTCTAATCCAAGCACAATAGAAACAATGTGGTCCAAAATCCCCTTTTGTACTTTGCACATTACAAGTACAGTAGAGTGGGAATCTGAGGAAGAGACACAGCCATTTATCATAAGTTTAAAACTGCACACTCCTGACAAGAAGTAAAAAGTGAACATGAAGAAGAGAATCATTTAGTCAAACTATAAACTTTGAGCTTCTTTGATTCCATTGTAATACATCCGAGGACACACATGCAATCAGAGAGAACAGTAGATGACTAGCTCACATTTTAGTGACTTTGAATAGTCATAAAACAAAAAATGTCAATTCACTCATCTTTATTTTATGACATCTGATTTGCTACTCAGGTCTCTGAACTGAAATCCAAGGGAAGAATTTGAGAGCATTCAGGTGAAGTCCTTCTATGAAGGTTAACGTGTCCCTGTTTCCCATTACACACAAATGCCCCATTGTGTGAAATTTTAGTATTTCATTTTCATCTTTTTTACAATCCATTAAATATTGACTTTTCATTCCTACTATTCAAACATTGCATTTTTACAACATTAAGCTCTCTCAATAAACGTGCAGAGCTTTTGTTTCTCCAAAGACTCCACACAGGAAGTGAGTGTTTACCTATGCCCCCTCTGCAGAAAGACAGCGAGAGATAACTCGACAAAGGCAAGTCTGTTTCCGCCAGCGTGCGACCTAAACCTGTGTGTTGTCGCACTGACAGTGAGTGGTGCGTCTATGTAAGACGATAGCCTGGTATTCCATGAGACCAGACGCTCATTCATCCACACCATGGATCTGCAGAGCCAGAGACCAACGAAAGGAAACGTTGGATTAAACAGAATTCCTCTCCTGAAAGTTTAAGTTACGACTATAAAAAAAAGGTATTAAAACTAATTATAAAGATTAATCAACTATATATGGAGTTTTCCATTTTTAATATGTGACCAAAAATCCATCCATCCATCCATTTTCTGACCCGCTTGCTCCTTTTTTCAGGGTCACGGGGGATGTGACCACAAATATGATGAAGATAAATGTGATTTTGCTCAAAACACCAGATTATAGGTAGCACCTTTCATCATGTCCTGTTCAATATATCCTTCAACAAATGTGTTTGTGTACTAGCTTGGAACAAAATTAATGTTCAGGGCCAGGCAATTTTAGGCAAAACAAGACAGCAGCTGTTAGCGTGTAAAGGCAGATTTCAAATGTCAAAAAATCCCAAAATGCAGATATTGCATCTAGACAGCGTGGGGACGTATTGGCTCCATCAGTGAAAAGGTCATGTTTATTATTGCTATTGACTCCAATTGTTAGCATGAGAGCGAAATTCATAATACTGTAAAGAATGTCGTTTTTGAGAGAAAAAAACATCATCTACCATGAGTCCAAAATTGTCATTTTTTTATGAACAAAAAAAATATTAAAAAAAAAACCATTTACTATCAAACATGTTGATGCACTGTAGGCTCAGTTTTTCCATTCATCCATTTTCTTCCACTTTATCCAGGGCCGGGTCGCAGAGACAGCACTCTCAGTAGAGATGCCCAGACCTCCTGATCCACACACACCTCCTCCAGCCGTTCTGGGGGGACCCTGAGGCGACACCAGGCCAGCTCAGAGACATAGTCCCTCCAACGTGTCCTGGGCCTGTCCTATTGGGAAGAGGCTCAGTTTTTGATAAATCAAATCTGTGTGTATTGTATCGTATCGTTGGTGTATGACAATCTGAAGTTGTGTTGTAAGAAGTTTGGAGTCAGTTGAACAAAATTATGGGAGTAGATAGGTTTAACAACTAAATGTACAAAGGTTTCTTTGGTATTGATGCTTCATTTTGCTGGAAGCTACAAATGTGTAGCACATATGATTGATTTGTTGTGAATTTAAAATTTTGCAGCTCAGGCAGTCTGGCACGGGACTGGAACTTTGCATGGGAAGTATGACTTCATCAGAAGAAGAAGATTCAGAAGAAAGAAAGAAAGAAAGAAAGAAAGAAAGAAAGAAAGAAAGAAAGAAAGAAAGCGAGCGAGCGAGTCTACAGAGGGTCAGAACAACTACGGAAATGCTCCTTATTTCCTGTAAAATATCTATATTAATTTCTTTCTTTTTTCAGTAGAATATTGAAAAATGTGAAACAAAAAGTGGCGAAATGTAGAAGAAAAAGGAAACAAGTGTTATTTATTGGGCAAAAGTTAGCCTATTTTGATTAAAAGTGGACAAAAAATTAAAGAAAGGACAAAAATTGGATAAAAGTGTCAAAAAGAACTTGCAAAAATGGACAAAAAATAGGAAAAAAGGGCATTTATTGGTAAAAAGTTATTGGCAAAAGGTATCTAAAGTCCAAAAAAAGTAGCAGAACTTTTGGAAAAGGCGCAAAAATGGGACAAAAAATGGTGGCGAGGCCAGGGAGTAGGGGGGAAGCGCCACCAACGTGGTGAGGCGGGCCGAGCACCAGGTCTCTGGCAGCTGGGAGAAGAGTGCGGCAGTGGCGGATGCTCCTCCGGCCCATAGACCGTTGCCGTGGCGCGAGCCCACCCTGAGAGCCAATCCTTATCCCGAAGTTAATGATCTGACTTGCCAACTTCCCTTATTAAAGAATCTAGGTTTAACTGAACTATCAGGACGTTTAGTGCACCATTAACACAACACAAAACTACGATATTGTGCTCATTTGGTTGTGGACAGAGGCTAAACTTGTTTCAGCTGCCCACGGCAATGGCGCCGTGTCGGGAAATACCCGTATGTTGTGACGCCACGTGGGAACTATATATCCGAGTCTGTGGTCACGTGACTGCCGTAAAGTGAAATGGTCCACTTTTCTCCAGGCGGTATTTGAAGAGGGAAGCCCCGCTCAGAGCATTGATGCTGTCAAGCGTTGTATATTGGCCTGAGGAATCATTTAAAATAACTCAAATGGGTCAACTCTTTAGGTCACAAAGTCCACGGTGTGGCTTTAAATCCAATGTGTTATTTCCTTGTATCAATAAAATCGATCGATTGCCTTTTAAAACTATTTTAGATCAATTATTGTCATCCAGAAGGCCATCTTGCTGAAGGAATATAAATAAATTAATTGATCTAATGGATGAATTGTTTCATCCTCAGTGTTCATTGTCATCATGTTTTTAATACCATGTCACTTCTGTGGAGCAAATGTCAACTTTCAGAGGGTCTGAAAGCTCAGCAAACACCCTGTATTCATCCAAGGTCCAAGTAGTGATAATGTTACTGCATTTATGCCTTAAAATCTCATCCAGTGCCTTCATTTTTTTTAATACCCACGTATTTCCTTTACTCAGGGTTCTGCTGGAGCCCACCATCAGCTCACACTGCATAAGGCAGTACTGCCTCCTTTGAATGGAAGCTCCACTCTCTGTGTGGACGTCTTTCAGGCTTCCTCTATAATCAGCGTCTGCACACAGAGACGTGGTGCAATGGGACAGGCATTCAGTCCTCCTGATTGGACGTCCCCAGTGACCCGAGACTCTGACAGAGCGGCAAACTCTGGAGAAGCACATGGGGCTGTGAGTGTGTGCGTGGTGGGGCGTGCTGAGTTACACTTGTCAGGGTCACCTCTGCAGCCCCTGCTGGACACCCTTCACAATACGCCACCTTAAGGTAACAATGACTGCATTGTTCGCTCAGACAATGCTGTCTGAAGGACAGGGTTAAAGGGGCCAATGCGGGAGGATGTGTTTGTGTCGGGGGTGGGGGGGGTGCAGCACCTGGCAACTGTGTATGGATGGGAGTGGACTAGTCACAGTCCATTGGATAGCAATGGCAGCGTTTGGGACAGCATGCAGCGTTGATGTCAGGCAGGGCCGCTGACCTGCAATCCACGACTCAGCAGCTACTGTTGGGAATGTCGTCATCGGCAGGTTTAAAATGTTTCCTGATTCTCCAGGGCTTTCTGCAGAGCTGCACAGTGACTATTTAGGTGTGGACACACTTATTTAGACTCTCATTTATGGTTTGATTTAACTCTTTATTTGCAGTAAAAGAGTAGTCAAAATGTGCCTTTATTTACTCGGGCGGTACAAAGCTGTATCTAATAATTACTAAAACTGTTTCGCAACAGTATAAATATGAATATAAAACCGAGTGTATCTGATATTTCGAACTGGTAAAAATAAATATTTGGGAAACACTTTACTTGAAGTTTTATACATAAGGCTGGCATTACGCTTTCATTATCTGTCATTAGCATGAATAAGGTGTCATGAAGGCTGTCTTTAAGTGTCATTTGTTAAATTATGACACCTTTGGAGCTATGTTGCCATTTTTTGGGTTAGGTGGAGGGATCTAGTGGAGTTAGGGTTAAGTTTAAGATAAGCTTTTTTAATGTTGTAAAACACTGGTGCATAGGATGGTTTGCAGCTTATTTTAGAAGTGGAAAACAAGAATACCATTTTGAAATCAATTCACAAAACAAGAGCAGTCGGAGAGCGCAAACCTCTGCCAGTTATCTGGATCAGAGATCCTGATCATGGAACCATGATTAATCATACTTTAAAGGCGTGAAATAAATTGTTATTTCTATTAAAGCTGATATCTGGTGTTTCTGAGAAATCTATGTTTATGTATGATTCTTTTGAATTTCATAGAAATACCTAACTAGTCTTTTACTATGGTCTACTGCCGGTGGTCATTCATATACATTAATGTACATAAGTCCCTCCTTCGTCCTATGGACCCTTATACAAATGGAAACAATTGCAGACTGCGTCCAGCCAATAGGCTTCGACTTCATGTTTTTGAAACTGTCAATCAAAGTGAATGCGTAACTGTGCACGGAAACAAGGCCGCGCGTCACAACAGCAATCAGGTAAATATGATTTTGGCCTTGTTATGTTCCGCGATGCGCATGAAGAGGCGTGGCTTCTAGTAGATTGGGAGAGGCAGAGGGAGAAAGTGAGGCTGTTGAGGGCGGGCCATCGAGACGTTTCTCAGAAACTCTGGATAGCAGCTTTAATAACGGTAGGTCCAAATGTAGGGGCATGGGCACCCACATTTTTTGAAAAATAGCAATAAAATATGCAATCTAGATCTGATCCAGATGAAACTTGGATGTATTGAGAAACCAAATCGACATAACTGAGTCAAATTGAATAAAGCTCAGTCAATTATGAATCAAAAAACAGTTTGGGGGGGAATTCGGCCAATGATAAGAGATAAGGATATTTCTTTTCTTTTTTTTATTTTTAATGATCCAGAATCTGTATATTTACATGGATCCTTTCCAAAAGGTGATGGAATATTTGGTTAAAATGTTGTCAAAATCTTTTAAGCACTTGCGTAATCCTGCAAAAAGACAAACAAACAAATAAATAAAGGTAACCAGCAATAAGAAAATAACAGACTCCCTACATCTGTGCAGCTCGTCTCTTATAAGAAGTTCCAACATGTCGTCCACGTGGCCTTTAGTTGACTTTCTCATACATGTTGTAGAGACTAAACAAGTTGTGTGCCATGTGCACACAAACTCATGGCTGCACTCAAGGCCGTAAAACAATTACATCCCATTATTGCCGGAGTATAATTCTTCTCCCACACACTGGTCTTTATGAATAGTGTATAAACCCGGCCACGCGTTGGATCCTTCGGGGAGGGGGCGGACGTGGTTGGTTGGTGGACATTGGCAGAGAAGGTGGAAGGAACCTTTTATCCACCCCCCAGCTAAAGGACTCCTACACCAACTCACAGAGAACACACTTGATAAATAAATACACACCAGGGCTCGCGGACAATGCTTGATTTGAGAGAACACAAGATGTCAGGGCTTAAAAGCAGCGTCTAAACAGAGCTCCATTCACTGTCCTGAATGGAGCTCCATCATCGCTGCACTCTGTCACTGCGCGCAGGAGAAATTAGCCTCAACATTTAGTCCCTGCAGTAAAAGGAGGATGTGCACTCTCCTTCCTTTCCTTTGAAACAACACTGACGGATTGAATGTGAGTCGGAAAGCAGCTCCTTAGATTTGTTATTAAAGAAAAAGCACAAATTCCATCACCTCGTCTGATAGCAGCGACAGGGTCTCCATGTCTCTTGCGCTCTCTCTCCTTTCGTCTTGTCTGCACTGTTGTAAAAAAAAAGCCCTTTGTTGTGCTTGGCAGTATAAATCATTTACAGGCTTTGCATAAATTTGTGTAATCTCCTTGATGGGGGCTGGGCGACCAGTTTGATTTAACTGCACCAAACAAGCGTGTTGAAGCAGAAACCAAATGCTGGTGGCTGCTGGACTGGATGTTTTTTGTGCAACATGTGTGAAGAAAGAGTGATATCACAGTTTATCTAATGCCAATATGAAATCTAGGGCATGCAGCGTAAACTGAGCTAAAATATTTAGCCTGACCTGGATAAAGGAGAAGCTATACAGGAGAGGGATCTCAGCGTTTTTACCTTAAAATGACCTCCATGTAACATAATGCAAAGTGTTCATTATCTTTGTTCAGTCAATCACACACCAAATGTCCTCTTTTTCCATCACATGTCATATTTTCAAACCCACTCTTGGGAATTGTTCTTCTTTTATTGTGAAATACCAAATACTACCAGATTCATTATCTGCGCCAAGGGTATTTTCACCAGCATTTAATTTTTGGCTGTTATTACGTCAAAAGTACTAAACAGATTATAATTACATTTTGTGAAATGTTTTTACTGATGATTTTAAATGTTTTTTGCTGCCGATTTAAATGTTCTTATTGATTTTTTTTTATTTTGATCATGTAAAGCACATTGAGTTGTCTTCTGTATGAAATGCGCTATACAAATACAGTTGCCAAGCCTTTAATTTTTCCGGAGTGCTGACGCGTAAACCTCGGTTGGGGCTGTGGTGGCCTAGTAGTTAAGGAAGCAGGCTTGTAATCGATAATAAAGCTCTTGTAAAAAGAACATTTATAATATTTATATTCAAGTTCATAGATTTCATATATAAAAGTTGAAAACAGCCCTATGAGAAATTCTTATTTAAGTTCATAAAAAGTATAAAGTTCATAGGATTGAAATTCATAGAGAGGTTCAGACAACTTCATCCAGAAACACCTCTGGTTAGCTTTCTCTTTTAAAATGCGTCTTGAAAGAATCAGAATTGGGAATCATTGGGAATTGTTTGAAATCGGAATCAAAATGAGGATTCGGAACTGGAATTGTTCAAACTCAAACAATGCCTAACCCTAGTGCCCATACATTTTGACCTACTGTATTGTTATTAATTGGATTATAAACTTCTTACAAGACTTTAAAGTGTGAATGAGTTTTGTCTTTGATTGGACGCCATTGCTTCTGTCATGTATTGGTGATTTTCAGAGTAAAGGGAGGAGACAAACGTAGGTACTGTATATGATTACTATCATCCTACACTGTGGAGTCAGTCATCTACTGTTGGTTAATACTGTAAGACTCACTCTCTGGTGTTTACTGCATAACTACAACATCTGTTCAGTATCCACAAGTTTACCCTACGTTGTTAAAAAATGTAAATGTCCACGGTCAAATTAAAAAAGAAGAAGAACAACAACAGCTTGTTATCTCTTCACCAACACAACCCTGATACTGAAGCATTTTTTTTCATCTGAGTAACTTTCCACCATCCAGTAGGAGGCTGGTCTCAGTGGATGGTGTCAGTGTGTCCTTGTAGTTGCTCCATTATTCACCATTCATGAAGGAGCTCCAAGATTTGTGTCCCTCACTAACATCAGGGCTGCAGTCCTTGCCTACGTCCTTAAGTTAATGAAAGACTTGCTCAGATCTATTAATTACACAGTAAATGACTTGAACGCTAATAGAAATAAAAGAGAGTTCATTCTCAGGGAGGAGTTTGAAATCAAATTACACCCAAAGAATGGTTGACTTTGGCCAAAGTATTCTTTACAAATCTGGTTTCACATGATCAAAAAGGTCTCAATAGAACCTAATTTGTATTTTTGTGACACGCTCAGACACGCAGTGTGCAGTGCCAGTGTGGAGTCAACCCAACAGTCATAAATCATAAAAGGGTGGAGCTCAGCGCTGAGACAGTGACAGCAGATAAAGGACAGATCTTTACTGAATACCTCCATCAGCTCACTGTTTCTACTCCACTTCACTGTCTCCATCCTACATCAGTCATCTAATGCAAGCAAAAACCTTCAATTGGAAATCAGGCGACATGAGAAATTCACACTTTAAACATTTGGATGAAATTTCTATCCCCATTAATAACCATACAGTAGGTCCAAATGTTTGGGCAAACCCAATTTGGAAAAACCACAATAAAATGCCCAATCCATATCCAATCCAGATGAAACTCAGGGCAATAATGTAGCAACCAACCTGATATAACTGAGTCAAATTTAATAAAGATCAGTCAATTAAGAACCAATATATTTATTTTTGATATCTCACCAATGATAAGAAATAAGGATTTTTTTTTTTATTGTTTTTTTCAAACTGACCCAAAATCAGAATATTGATCCAGATCCTGTCCAAAATGTAAATGGAGTCTATATTTGGTTAAAGTTTGGTCAAAATCTGTTGAGTTCTGTTGACGTAATCCTGCTAAAAACAATGAAATGCCAGTGAAAATATTAGCTCTTTGGCAGAGGTGATTATTAAAACTTAAATAGGAACAATTAACAATTCAACTGAAAAAGGGCCCAGTCGCGGTTTCAACTCACATCCTTCAGTCAATGGAAACCGTGGGATTGAAGTTAACGCAGCACAAAAAGTGTTCATTCAAAAGTTCAAATCGAAAAAAGATGCTGGCGGCGGCTGCAGAAACTCCTTTCTTACTTTTTGTGTGTCACAGACTGCAATTGTCATGACATTTTCATCAAAAACATCTCTGAGGTTCACAGAGAATTCTTTAAAAATAGGAGGATATCTAGTGGACAGCAGTTCATAATGGACATATAGGTTTCAGATGAAAGAAATACATCACAAACCTAAAGAACCACTGCTTACACCCAAGGTCTGAACTTAACACACAACACGTCCTACAACCATCACCACATTTTAAAAATATGATTTTTAATTAGATACAATTCTCTGTTCATTATTTTTGGGTAGCAATCAGCTTTTAGAGGAAACACTCCCACCTACTGGGCTAAATGTGAAGCATTTTCTGAGTTTTACTTTTTCAGTGCTTTGGAAATACCTTTTGCGGAAGAAGAATATTTTGTTGTTTTTTTTTCACATAAAAAATAAAAAATAGATAAAGTAAATAAAAGGACAGATTATTAAACAATAAGTCTAGTAATGTCTTCTCTGCTGTAACAAAGCCCTGTATGTAAATACTAATCATAATAATACGCAAAATAAAAACACTAAAACTGAGAGACATTAATACAATAACAATACAATACAACATACATAATGTGTACAGTGTACAGGCAGCAAGTGGAGACAAGCCAGAATGGGTTTTGTATGTGAGAAGGCTGGATTGAGAGAACTGTGAATGGAGAGATACAGCAAGCATTGAGTAGCTAGTTAGCATAGCATACAGTAGATTGGAGCCCCGGCCATAATCAAGACATTTTTTTTTTGTCTTGCCTAGACGCACCTCAGTCAAAATCAAGTACTCTTTAGGAAAAGTTAAAAAAACAGCATAAAATGAAAAAAATATATCAGAAAAATTACAAAACTGTTCGAATTAAATATCACCTAAATGATGAAAGGTGTGTAAATGCAAAAGAGTGAATTTTTCATGGAGTAAACGCTTGCAACCTAGCCGTTTATTAAGTTAGACAACATTTGTTCCATGTAGGTTATATTTGTAATATACCAGAATGATTCATTATATTGGAAATCAATCATATTTAAATGTTGTTTCGGAAAGCATTTGGTTTGATTTGACACCAGTTGGTTCAATGCAGATGTTTACTGAACAGTGAGCTACGAGTCTCAGATTTCTCACCGCGGGGAAATAAAGGATGTTGGAGCGAAGGACGGAGACTTCAGAGAAATTGACAAGCATTCAAAGAAGTCACACGGCAACAATCACACGAGGCAGAATGAAAGACAGCATGGCGTCTCATTGTTGAGTTTTCAATCAGACTCACCTCCTATCTCACCTGTAACACACACGCACACACACACACACAAATTACTTGAAAGGTCCATTTTGCACATCTTCGGTGGAAAAACGCATCAAGTTTCACAGCAGGGAACAGAGCAATGAAAGCCATCCCACACACACCACACACACACACACACACACACACACGGCCCACAAACTCTGTGAAGGACTGGCGTCCATATCTATGGGATCCACTTTAGCAACCTCTGTACCTTCATAGACAATACAAGTTACAGATACTGCCAGGAAAAGACACTGAGACAAGACAATCCAGCCCAGGGTTTTTGGCTTGCTGTATGTGCTCCAACAGACTCCTACAGGTTGAAATAAAATAGATGAAGTATTGATGCACAATACCAATAAAGCCCCTTACTATATATATTTGAAGGATATTCATGGAAACCCCCTTGAGATGCAACATCTCATTTTCGAAGGGGACCACCATTTTTGATACAGAATTTGGTGTTAATCAGACATGTTAATCAATATAGAATAACATTTTAATATCAGAACATTGCTGTTGTTTTTGTTAAACAATTATTTTTATATTTGGCAATTGAAAATTGCCAAATATACTGTTCTAGTAGGAGTTGTTATTATTTTTCTTCTGCTACTCCTTTGTCATGGAACTCCTCCTAGGCTAATAATGCAGCACTAATGACGCGTGTGTCATCTCAAGTCTCAAAAACCAACATTTTCCATATCTCTACGAATATTTATTGTAGAAGTTTGATGCTTATGTTTATGAAAAGCTCATCTCAGGTGGAGTATTTTATTTCATTGGACTGAAGCTGTACCGCCTACCCGTAAAAATATTGGTTGGGGTCAAAGTTCATGATGTCACAAAAAAAAACTGTTTTCCCTATAACTTGGCCATTGGTACCATTGAACAACATTTCCTTTCAATGTGTGGCCTTGACTTTCTCTTAAGGTCATCATTAAGGTAAAGAACTCCTCAGAGAAGTGAACATAGTGAGACTTCCTCAAAGTCAGTAAGACGAAGCTCAGCCAAAACAACAACACAAATACCTTTTCCCTATAACTGGGCCACTGGTACCATTGAGCAACATTTCCTTTCAATGTGTGACCTTGACTTTCGCTTAAGGTCAAGAACCAAAACAAAAAATAAATAAATATTTTTTCCCTAAAACTTTGCAACAAATTGAGATACAGTGCTCAGACTGGTATCATAAAAAACTGAAAACCCTTCCCTCTGCGATGTCCAGTGGAAAGTAAAGGTAAAATGTTTAGGAGGAAAAACTTCAGTCAAGATAATGTCATCAAATCTCTTAGTTAGCATTAATTCAGTATTTATTTATTAACATTTATTAACCTTTAATTAAACAAAATGTGTCGCATTCAACAATAATTGAAGAAAACGTACAACTAAAATTTGTGATACCGGCAGAAGAGTGAAATATATTCACTGTATACAAATTCATGGGTGTGTCGTAAAAATATCTGTCTTGGTGCAAAGAGAGAGCTACAGCTACACATGCTCATAATGCTGTGGAACAGACTGGATTAAACGTTTCCACGTGTTGCATTGAGTTTATAGTTTGTAGTGAGAGAAAAGGAGTGACTTTCACTGGGTGTCGTCCACTGTTGTCCTCCTCTGAACTTCATCCAATCAATTAGTGTGATGTAGTAGTGCACAGTCAGTGCACACGGGGGGAGCGTGGCTCAGTGTACTCCTAATTTATACTGCATCGACTGTTTCACACACACATGCAGAGGCCGGGTAGACGGAGACAGTGTGTGTTAAAGCTGCCTCTCCAGGGGAAGTGAAGTGACTGTGTTATTGTTACAGTTTAACTGAAATTAGAAAGAGAGGGAACGAGGTGCTCTCCTGTGTGCCTTAGTTTAGCCTTTGGCATTGAAAGTAAGCCTGTATATAACTCAGTCAAGCACAGCACAGTGGGACAGTGGAAGGCAAATATTCCACCGTGAGCTGAGCCTGCATCTCCACAAACTCTCTCTGATTCTCTTCAGACAACCTGGAACAGCACAAAGCAGAGCTGTTGATGCATTGAGTCCATCTCTTAAAGGGATCCTCCACTGTTTTTACAAAATCCTTGAAATGTCCGTAACACTCCTTAAGGAGAAAATCATGGACTGTTGTAGGACTCCCATTCAAAATGACTTCTATCCTCAGGGTTTGTGTATCTTAAACAGTCCGTGATTTACTTGCTAACTTTAGCCAGCAGAGCGTCAGCCATGCATTGTTTAAGGGAGAGTAAAGGTCCCTTAGGAGAGCTCTTCTTCTCTGCTTCATTGTCTACTATCAAAGTGCAGAGTTGGAACTGTCCTCCCCTGTGGTCATAGATTATCTTTCCAGTCACAACTGTTTTATCCTCTTTAGGTAAACCAAAGAGGTCTACATCGACATCTTTAACTTTTTCTGATTATTTAGAGCAGGGATGTCAAAGTCAAATACATCAGAGGGCCAAAAAAACAAATTTGCTACAAGCCGAGGGCCGGACTCGTTCAATGTTTATTAAAACATATTAAAATGATTGCACAAAACATATTAAACCAAGACCTAACACAGTGTACTGTATTTTATTTAACTATGTAGTCTTTTTTCATACTGACACAGTATGTTAGATTTCCAGGGCCATTCTTGAGTTTTTACTGGTGTTTTTTAGGACAAAACCTTTTTTATTTTATCCCCCAATAATCAAAGCACGCAAGTGTAAGATGAGTCTGAAGACCGGGTTTGTTCATATAGGTTTTGGTGGTTTTAGAGCGCTGAGCTTTCCACCCAAGATTTTTTACTACTATAAATAAATAACTTTTTTTTTTTTTTTTCTGTCACTAATTTCGAGTGAAAACATTTTTCAACCGGCTCATAGACAAAAACAAACTTCCTTCAAAGAAAAATCAAATGTCCTGTACATTAAATGAATAAAGCAATATTTTCTTATGGCTCTGTCAGTTATTTCAAGGGAAACATTTTCAACAGGCAAACAGCAAACAAGTAAATGTCCTTGAAAAATAAAATATGTTCCTTAATATCAAGATAAATGCATCAATGAAAATGCATGCATTAAAAGCTGAAAATGCAATATTGTGCTGCTCTATGATCCTACCAATAAGGCTACTGCTTTCAAATAGTAAAATGAGAAAATAAAAAATAAATAAATAAAATCAGTTGTATTCTTTCTCATGGCTCTTATCTGCAATTTTTCCTGAGTCCATTAACTGAAAAAAATATATAAATAAATAAAATACAAAAATCTATGGCACAGTGACAAAACAATTCTTTCTTCAAAGAAAAATCACGTCTTGTAGAAACAACTGTAAAAATTTAACTGAATTAAAAACTAAAAATATGTTAATGCTCGGTGACGCTCACTTGTCTGAGACAGAGCCTGATACTTGGTGGTGTCTCATCTTTTGTACAAGTTCATCAATGTTCGGGGTCAGGCTCTGAGCTGAGCAAATCCTCAGGATTGAGCCAAGGTGCTTATCAGTAAGACGGCTCCTGTGTGATGTTTTGTTTAGCTTCATCAAAGAGAAAATTTGTTCACACAGGTATGTACTGCCAAACATAGAGAGCGTCTGAGCAGCTTGGATGCGCAGCTGAGGGAATGTGTCGGGGATGAAACATGCAAACTCAGCAGCACCCACTCTCTCATATTTTTCCCTCAGTGTGTCATTGCACTGGAGCTCAATCAACTCCATTTGGAGGTTTGGTGGTGCACTTTCTGCGTCAACTCCAAAAGGATTGGCGAGCAGTTCAAACCTACTTTTTTGAGCTTCAAAGTCAGTAAATCGGCGTCGGAAGTCGGCGGCAAGTATGTTGAGTTTATCAGCGAACCGTGCACTCGGGAACACAGCGGTAGAGAGCTTCTCTTTCAATGGTCTGGCAGCTGGGAAAGTGGCTCAAGTTTTCTTTCCGCATCTGCGTCTCCCAAAGACTCAGCTTGGTTTTAAACGCCTTCACTGTACTGTACATATCAGAGATGACACGCCCCGTCCCTGCAGCTGCAGGTTCAACACATTCAGATGGCTTGTGATGTCGCACAGAAACGCCATTTCACACAGAAATGTCTCATCTCGGAGCTCTGTTGTGTCTTTCCCTTTGCTTTCCATGAACAGACAGATCTCCTCATGCAGCTCGAAACATCTTTGCAACACCTTTCCCTGGCTTAGCCATCGCACTGATGTGTGATAGGGCAAGTCACCATACTCTGTATCTAACTCGTCCAGAAATGCCTTGAATTGCAGGTGATTTAAACCTTTGGCTCTAATGAAGTTAACTGCACATGTTATGATGCTCATTACATGTTCCATTTTCAAGGCTTTGCCACATAACGACTCCTGGTGTATTACGCAGTGATAAGCTGTCAGCTCATCTGTGATGTTTTCTTCCCGCATCCTCTCACGTATTCTTGCCACCAATCCACTCCTGTGTCCACACATCGCGGGTGCTCCGTCTGTTGTCAATCCCACGAGGTTTCCCCAAGGCAGCCCCATCTCATTTACACATCTGGATACTTCTTCATACAGATCTTGTCCTGTAGTTGTGCCATGCATAGGACGTAATGCCAAAAACTCTTCTGTTACACTCAGGCTGGAGTCCACACCACGAATGAAAATTGACAGCTGAGCGATGTCAGTTATGTCGGTGCTCTCATCCACCGCAAGGAAATATGCGATGAAATCTTTTCCCTTTTCCACAAGCTGTTCTTTTATATTGGTGGAAAGCTGGTCTACACGTTCGGCGACGGTGTTTCTGCTCAGGCTCACGTTTGCAAATAGCTGCCTTTTGTCTGGGCACACCGCGTCACAAACTTTAAGCATGCAGCTTTTTATGAACTCTCCCTCTGTAAATGGCCGGGCTGATTTAGCAACTTCTTGTGCCACAATAAAACTAGCCTTGACAGCAGCCTCGCTTTGTGATGTAGCTTTTGTGAAAAGAGCCTGCCGGGACTTAAGACCTCGTTTTAATTCTTCCACCTTCTGTAGCATTTGTTCCGTGTCCATATTCTTGTCTTTGTCTTTGTGTTTTTTAGACGTTTCATAGTCCCTTCTTAGATTATGTTCTTTCATTACAGCCACATTTTCTCCACAGAGAAGACACACAGGTTTGCCTTTTACCTCCGTGAACATGTAATCTGCCTCCCACCTGGCTTTAAACCCCCTGTTCTCACCGTCCACCTTCCGTTTAGCCATTATTGGGGAGGGGGGTTGCTGAAAGTTGACATCTGCCCTGAATGCTGACGAATGAATGAATGAAGCCGAGGCCCACTTGCGGCGCTGTATTGAGTTCGCGGGCTACCGTTGCATTGTGGGGAATGGAGTTTTGGTGCGTGCAAAACAGTAGCAGGCGGCTGTGGCCTGCGGGCCGGCTCTAATACTAATCAAATATCATCCCGGGGGCCATAGATAATTAATTCGTGGGCCGGATCTGGCCCGCGGGCCTTGAGTTTGACACCTGTGATTTAGAGCAAACAAAAGCAACACAAATTGGCATTTTGACTGAAAAAGCTGCGAAATGATCTGAAAAGCAGGCTGATGAAAACATTTGACATGGTGATAAGTAACATTATTACCACATTTTAAAAAATGTTTTTCATATTTTATTATGCATTGAGACCAAAAAGTTGCTATTATAAAAAGATGCACCATTAAGTCTGTGTTGAGACGTTGGCCTCAATGTTGAGTTTTTAAATTATAAGTACTCAATGACAGTCAATAGTGTTTGGTTGTGTTTTTTAAAGTTTTGGAATCAACAGTCACAGGTTTTGGATTTGATGAGTAAGCAACTGCGTGGAGAAGGTTTTTATTTATAATGAAAAGCATAAAGTTTTGAATCCTAGTTGTTTGTTTCTGTGCCGGTGGCCAATCGGTCCTCAGAGTGCTACCTCGGTTTTTGTTTGTGTGCAATTCAGTGACTTAAACAGTATCCATCCACACATTGCCTACAACACCGACTATCTGCCTCCCATAAATCTGAATGACATTAACATTTAAAACGCCTGCTCGCCTCAGGGCGGACGGGCCTTTTTAGACAGATAGGCCTCTGTTTTATTTACTTGCGTATCGCAGGTGGTGAAGGCGGGCGGGGCCACACTCAGGCATAAATCTGTGGAGGTTAGAGATGGCGAACCACTGCAGCCTGCAGGTTAAACAAATATCCGTCAGCCTCCTGAAAGGGCTCAGACTCCTACTTCCACCTTCCATTAAATGTTTCATTTAGCCATATTTGGAGGGAAAACCATTTTACCCTCTTTTATTGAAGGTCATAAAATATATAGTGTTTTGAGACATTCTGCATAACATTTACATTTTCTATTGCATAAATGTGATCCGTGCGACACGGGGCTGAATAAAACATTGATGGCAGAAGCCATTTCTTCTGTGACATTTGGTCTCGTATCTATCATCAGTTCTCTATATGCAGTGAGGAGAACAAATGCCAGTCAAATGTTTAAACGTGGCCTCTCCACATAAAATTTAAACCCGGCTTTCACATTTACACCCGCCGGCTGTAGATGGAAAATGCTCCCCCCCCCCTTCTTTACGCAGATAAGAGAAAAATCAAATGGAAATGACTCGCAGGGCTGTGGGGATGGTGCTGATGGGACTGGGAAATTGAAGCGTGTCAGTAAAATTAAAAAAAAGCCAGGCTGGACTGAACTGGCTGAGATGTAAATGTGGGAGAGTCCCTCAGACGAGTCCTTTATGGACCGTCCTACGCAGCCTTTTCTCATCAAAAATCCCATCAGTATATTAAACGGCACAGCCTTGGCACTGAGAAATTATTTCTTTTTTTTTTTCCTTCTCTCTGACTGATTTAAATTGCAGTTCAAATTCATGATTCACCATCCAGGGAAAACATGTCATCTCTTTTCTCAGTTAACTTGAAGTGAACGAAAGGAAAAATCTCCATAATAACTGCAGGAAACAGTGGTACGGACTTTAGCATTCAGGTTATTCAGAAACACAAGATTATACAAAGATAAAGGACAGCCGAGGAAATGGCAAAAAAAAAATATCTACCCACTTGTTTCCCTGGCCTGAAGAATGAACTTTGGAGAAACAGAAGTGATGCACATCATAGCAGCAAATCACACAGACAACATAATTTATGTTGTTAAATCGTTGGAAAGTATCTACAAGTTCACCTGTATCGGCAGCGATGCTGATGTAGAAGGAGGGACAGACCAAGACTGTAGGCCCACACGAGGAAAAGCCCAACAGGTCTTCTAGGAAGTCGACCAAACCCACTTTTTTCTGCTGAATACACATGTATTTTAAATTTGCATATTTAGTTGTAAAATGTCAGAGTGACTGCCCTCTAAGGGTTGAACGCCAGCTATTATGATTGAAGTTTGCTATTGGCTGAGACAGATTATTGTGACCATCGTGCATCACCAACTTTCACTGTTGGCACCGCCCCTCCTATAAAAGCTAAGAGGAGGGTTTCCTCCAATCACAGCCCTCAGTGAGTATTGATAGACAGTTCCAATGCGGAACTCCTGTCTTCAGCAACATCATTCGACCAGCAGTCGGATGATGTCGTGTTTTGGTTTGTAAGCCGGGAAACCCCTTTCGAAGGCATAAACACCCCCTTTTTCTTATTTGTTTCTGAATTGTAACTTAACGTCTGGTCTTGATCAGTATTTCATCCGACCAGCAGCATAAAAGAGTTCAGGGTAGAATTAGAATTAGGAATAGGGCTAGGGTTACTTCTACTGCTTCTTTGACTTTGATGGAAGTCAAGTAGCGGAAATGACGTTTTTTTCAAACCCTTTCTGATTGGTTGGTGAAATGATACTGCAACCCCCACTAAGCCCATCCAAAATGCCCCACAGCTGGCCCGACTCTGCTCTTCTTCAGTGGTTATGTTTTTGACTCTGTGCTTCTGTAAAGAGCAGATTCAGCGTTAATCAGAGGGTTCATCAAGCTATGTGTGTATGTACAGACACATCACGTGTGTATTCCCATCTGTCTCTGTGTGTGCACGGACGTGCATGTACTTCTTGGCACTGTGTGTGCGTCTTCTTGGTTTGTGTGTGTGCGTGATGTGGTAGGAAAGGAGGGCTGTTTGCCCCTGAATGATACACAGTAGTGTCTGTAAGGCTGTGTGTGAGCTTCACTTCATGATTGTGTGTGCCTGTGGTTGTAATGACAAATCTCAACTGTGAACTAGCTGCGCAGCGCTGTCTGAAAGGGCGTGTCTTACTGCATCAGGAGTAACGCCCATAATCAAGGCATTTTTTTAATCCTCCCCCCCAGAGCTGTAATGTTTCGTTCATGTAACAAGACATGAAACTTTCAAAGAACATTGATGACATGATGCAACCTATAGCTAATCAGACGAAAAAATTAGTTTTTTTAAATAGTTTTTCTCAGAAGTGTAATACTCATTTGTTTTCTGAATAAAAAGATACAATCTGCAAGAAGTGATGCTTGGTCAATACATTTATCATTTAAATATTGCTAAACTTGTATCATAAATGTATTAAATGCATTAAAATAGATGTAAGCAACTTCATCTTTTTTTTAAAAAAAAACAACTTTTATTTTCTTCAAGAAATTGAGATTTATTAGTTTTTTTTGACAACCATCATTTCTTCTAAAACCCTTGAACGCTTATGTAATTTTTCCATTACATTTAATTACAATTAGTAATTATTTTAGCTAGCTACACAACCAAGAACCCATCAGATATCCAAAATAACAAAGAGTTGTGTTTGTCGCTCTTTAAATCATCTTTTACCACTTACCAACCTGCCTGACAAGATTTTATTCCAGTTTGAAAACCACAGTTTCCCATCTGTGTGATTGTTTCCCACAGGTGCTCATTAGCGTTGTTTACCCCCAACCCAAAGGATGCTGTTGTTGTCTTCAGATCACAGACACCTTGCACACACACATAGACACACACACATACACCCCCCCCCCCCCCCCCCCCCTCCCACCCCCACCCTTACATCACAAGGCTTATGAGGGAGGATTTCAGGTCAACATTTGCACCGTGCAGAGCTCCAGTCTGGAAAGCTTTCATGTAGGTGGTAGAGCAACATTTGGTAAGCAGGAACGAGGCATTCAGGATCCTCGGATATGCACACAATGTGTATATAAGGGTTTGTTTTACTGTCTATCACCATAGATGATCAATTATTCTCTAGTTTACAAATGTGTTCAGGCTACAGCAAGCACAGCATTGAATACTGCATGTATTTTATGTGGGAAAAAATCAATTACATGCTCATTATGCCACATCAGGAAGCCCGAAGAACCAAAGTCTGACAGAATCTCCATCGGACAAGGGAAACACGGGACAAGGAGGGAAAAACAGTCGATTCAGAAATCCATGGATGCTTCTGCTCTCTGTGTCTCCAGGGTTGGGTTTACAGGTAGGGATGTGATTCTTAAGCAGGTATTTTTATCCCACTGTTAGTAAATAGGTTTACTGTTATTATCACGGTCACTGACTGATAAATTATCAATAATCATTAAATAACTTTCAACGGGAACATGACTTTTGTTATGCTTGTTTAGTGAGTCTGAAGCTGCATTAATAACTTAAGGCTCTTAAAATCAAGATGCAATGCATTATTCAGCAACTGATTTAAACCATTCACGTGCTCTGGTCGAGTGTAAACAGCTTCAGGTAGACGTCAAGAAGCACCCAAAAAAAATTATTAGGACATGTTTGAGGATTAAATTATATTTTTGCCACAGGGTGAATTTGTAATTTTAGAAAACTCTCCTAAAAACAGCCAAATGTAAGAATAAATAATATTAAGCTCCTGTCATGACAAGTGGAGATGGCTTTAAATACGGCTTTCCTGCAGAAGTTCTCTGACAAATCTGCAGTCGTCGGTTTGAACACGAATAGGTTGAGATGGACAATTTAGACTCGATACAAGCTAAGATTATTGGACTGTGAGAAGAAGCCGAGGGAGTACCCAGTGAAAAGTCATGCAAGCACAAGGGAGAACATGCAAACTCCAAAGAGAAAGGTCTAAAATGCCACGACTGGGAGTCAAACCCAGCCCCAGAGAGCCTGTTTGCTTTGATGATCCAGAATAAGTATATAACAGAGAAAGAAACAAACACTGATGAAAATATTAGCTCCTTGGAGAAGGAAAAAAAAGATAATTTTTAGCTTTTTGTTTGTTTTTCATATATTTTGATTATTATGATAACAATTTAACTACTACTACTACCACAAATATTATTATTAATAATAATAATAATAATAATAATAATAATAAAAATGCTGACATTTCTATACTTTTGTATGCTATATCTTGTTGGTACTGTGCAGCATGTAAATTAAGTCATTATTGTCAGAAACAAGAATGTTTTTCCACCCCAAAAAGGTAAAATCCTGGAAAAATGTGGTTAACATTCTGTGTACATTGATGTATAAATATAAATAATTATAGCTGTAACTTAAGTTTCTTGCTCGCTAATGATCACACGGTAAAATATCGCTATATATCGCCGAACTGATTTTTTTCTTGCACCCTTAGTGTAAAGTCTATCTTTGGTTAAAAAAAATTTCAAAATCTGTTAATTATTTTTGACATAATCCTGCTAACAGACAAACAAACAAAAAATTAATCCCTGGTCAAAAAATATAGCCTCCTTTTAGCTCTTTTGTTTGTTTTTCATATATTTGATTATTACTATAATAATAACAATTTAAGTACTGTAATATATTTCTATTATGTAAAGTGGTTTTTGTTCTTAGTGCTATAATAACTTGAATTTTCCCACTTTCTGACTAAAATAGTAAGCTATATCTTATTGTTTCTGTGCTGCATGCTCCATGTCGTACACTCAAGGAAAACACCCTCCCTGGGTGAGATGTCAATTTTTTTCAGACATTTTAAAAGATTCTCTAAATGGTATGTAAATATAATAATATGTACATGTGGACAACATTCATTTATTTAAGTTGAAATAACATTTCAATCATGCAAAATGTAGGAAAAAGTTGGAACTCAAACACGTGGAACGTTTTACAAATTTTATGCAGTTTTTGTGGGTTTTCAATAAAAAAAAAAAAAGTTCCAAAATTTCAAAAAACTATTTTCATTTTTCAAAAATTTCAGGCGACCCCACACCTGACCCCAAGGTTGAAAAACACTGATTTATTGGCTCCTGAATGAATTGATTTCTCTAGTTTTTATAATTTAGACTAACACTTTATTTCTTTAATTATCCTCTCTCTCTCTCTCTCTGACGTACCCACTGTAGTGATATTGCGTACCCCTTGGGGTACACGTACCCCCTTTTGGGAAACCCTGATTTAAGGGGCCAAAAATCAGAAAAAAGTTGACATGCTGCTGTACCCCATAATGGACACCATTTCACACAGGGAGGGTGTTTTCTTTGAAAAATGTTTTTTGAGCCACCCTATGATGTATAAATATAAATATATAAGCAGTAAATTTCAATTTTGTCAGAAAACGCGGGGAAACAGCTCAAACTGGCAACCCTGAGCGCAGCACGGAGCATGACTCCGCCCTCTTTCCGTCTTGCGACTGCCCGTGCGTGTGCCCGCTGGTGATGGGGGCGCGCACGGGGGGTTGTGCTCGCTCCCGCTGCTCTCTGACCCCAGTGGCAGCTCCGGCTCACTGCACTGCGCCCCCTCCCCGCTCGCTCTCTCTCGCGCTCCCCGTCAGTGTCTCTCGCCCTCTCCTCCCTGCCTTGTCTGGTTTTCTTTCCACGGGAGCAGCTCAAGGTCCCGCCGGGTCGAAGGTTCTCGCCCTGCCCGCCCCAGACACCGCAGGCTCCCCGGACCCGACGCTCGAACTCTGCCCGCTCTCCGGCGCCTCCACCGCCGCATGGACCCGCGTCGCTGCTCCGCTGCGGCGTAGAGGGCGACCCCGACCCGGCTGTGGATTCTCTTTAACCCCGTACGACATAAAAGGTAGAGCCACCTTTCCGTTCCGTTCCTTTCCGCTTCTGCCGCACAAAGGTGGAGTGTGTGTCTCACACACACACACAGACACACACGAGGAACCGCTTCCATTCTCCACAGTTCAGAGTTCAGACCTGCTGCTTTGGCTCCTTTTGTGCACACACCGCCGTGTCCGTGCACCAGCCCATCCTCTGGATGAGGGGGTTCCACACTGAAGTTGGCTTTGTGTGTGTGTGTGTGTGTGTGTGTGTGTGTGTGTGTCCCGCGGCTGCAGGGACAACCAGTGTTTGTGTGTGTGCGCGCGCGTGTGTGTTGGCTAGAAAGCTGCTCAGTGTGGAGCTACAGCGTGCATATTAACACACACACTGCCTTGGCAGGTTTTAGCAGCTATGCTACAGAGCTAGTCCCTACTGCTGCTGGAAGGTAGACACAGACAGACAGGCTATCAACACACACACACATACGCACACTCTAGGGCTGGGCGATATGGACCAAAAGTTATATCAATATTTTTTTTGTTGCAAAATTCCTCTATACGGTATAAATCTAGATAATTTTAGTTAAAAATTAAATCTGACCAGAAAAACAATTTTGGGTTAATTTGCTTTTTTTTTTTCTATACAAGATGCGTCTCCGATAAAGCTAAATAGCGCAGTAAAAACTGGTAATGTAAACACCTGAATTTCGAAAACACACTCAAATATCACTAAAAAGTTGTTACGCTTTCATGAGGAGTAATTTCAGACGTTTCGAGATTGAAATGTGTCACAAAAGCGTGACGTACCTGGTCACATGACTGCTTCTCTCAGAGAAAACACGGCGTGGTATGTGTAAACAGAAGGAAACTGGGACATTTCTTAGTATTTTATTAAAAAAATAATTACTGCCACAATTGCCTTGAAACAAGCAACACGAGTATTTTAATACAAAATAAGCGATACAATATATATATATATATATTGATATAGGCAACATTGTAATTTTTTCGTATCGCCCACCTTCAACACACACACTGAAGGAAGGCTGTACCAATGCATGCACACAAACCAGCCTTCACCTGCACGAAAAAGTCTCCTTGTCCCCCCTGCAGCAGCTTCACATGTGGTCTACATAGAGGGTGTGCAGGTCTGCTATAATCTGGCAGCTTTTAAATACGAGGAAATTGTTTCTTTTGAGGGTCATGGAGGTATGCAAACTTGTGTTTCCTGCAGCCAGGATACTCTGAAATCCCTCCATGCTGAAAAGAAATGGCAAAAACCTTGAATTTAGGCAGATTTTTCTCAAATTTGGTTTGACATTTTTTACTGCTTTTTCTGCCTGGGGGAGATTCCCAGGAAGTATCAAGCCCTACATTTTAAATCGTAGGCTTTCACCTTTTCCGTGTCGTGACCCCATGTTGATATCACAAATGTCCGGCCGACCCTTAGAGGATTAGTGCACTATTTGTTTTTAAAAAAAATATTAACAAATACCATTTAAATCATAATTTTTACTGAAGTTTTTTTTTTTTTTAACCAATTACTAGATATTATAAGCTGTACGTGTCAAACTCATGGTACGGGGGCCAAATCCAGTCCTTTGAAGCATCCAATTCGGCTTGCAGGAGAAAGTAAAAAATGACAGCTCACAGTTTTCTTTATGCTTATATCCACGATTGCAGTCATTTTTAATGTTAAACTGTTGAAAAAAACACAAAATTCTTACAAAACCCTTAATTTTTCCTCATATTTTGACCTAATATTTCCCTTATTAAATAGAAATTGGTCACAAAATCAATGAAATGTAATGTGAATATCCTGTTGGAACTGATATCCATCACGTATTGCTTGGATATTGTTGTTTTCTTGCATATTTAGTATTTTATGTATACGTATAATACAGCTGGGCAATATATCAAGATCTAAGATACAGTATATCGACTTTGCTATTTTGGCGATATGAAAAATTACAATATTGCCTACATCGATATATTTTTATTTTATAGCTAATTTTGTATAAATATACTCAATTAGATGGATTTACCTAGACTCTAAATAAAGCCACATTACAGAAAAAGCCAAAAGTGGCACATATTATACAACTGTTTGTTAATAAATGTGCCTGTGTGGCATTTTGCATTAGCAATTTTAACCTAAATTGTCTTTCTGGTCAGACTTTTTTTTTTTTTAATTAAAAAAAATTGAGATTTATGTTGTATATCGCCATTTGGTGAAAAAATATTGAGATGTGAGTTTTGGTCCATATCGCCCAGCCCTAACGTAGAAGTGTAAACTACGGCGCGATAGTGTTGAAATGACTCGTTTTCCTGCATAAAATCTGTGGTCAAACTGGTGCGTATTTGGCCCCTGAACTAAAATGAGTTTGACATAGTATCTGTGCTGGGGTTTGGTCAAAACATAACACGAATCAAGCAACAGAAGAGGTTTAATACCCTGTATAAAACCGCTGTTTGACAGCGCGCCGTTTTGGGGTTGTGTTCGTGGAGTACACTTCGTCAATTTACAGGGGCAGATTGAAAGCAGTTAAGTTCTTGAATAAGCCTCCATTCTGGGTGAACTCATCCTTTAGTTACTCCATAAGTTGATCATTTAAACTGTAAATGTGGCGAGTTAACGATAAGTGCTGTAAACATACGGCCTGAGAAGAAGTGATCAGCCCTTCACCAGCGGAGTTTAGCTTGTGACTTCACAAACTCAGAAAATGTGACACGGAGCACTTTTCTCTGTGTTGTAAGCCTTACACAGACCACAAACAAAGGACTGGGTGGATTTAATTCACATTTTGTGTGCCGGTGGACACTCCAGTTACCTCATATATGTTAAAAAAAAAAAAACTGCAAAAGTGGATATTTCATAATATGTTCCCTTTAAATTAATGTTTGTTTTTTTTGGAAATGTGAGTATATTTCGTTTTGATATTAGTGCAGTGGCGTAACTAAATTTTATTGGGCTAAAAACACCAACAATATCCTCCAGAGCTGTTATTGATTTAGTCGACTAAAATGAAAACAAATCAGATGACTAAATTTTGACTAAAACTCAAAAGACAAAAACTAAATAAAAATTTCTTGTAAAAATTAACACTGGCCCGCTTGAGATCAGTCTGGTGCGTATTTGGCCCCTGAACTAAAATGAATTTGACACCCCTGTTTTAACCAATCCCATTTTAATTCCAGGTGACCCCAAGGTTGAAAAGCACTGATTTAAATGAATGGAGATGTGAGTATGTTTAGTTTTATTATTAGTGCAGGGGTGTAACTAACTTTTATTGAGCTAAAACCACAAAAATTATCCTCCAGAGCTGCTGATTTTCTTCAACAAAATGTGACAGACTTGTTAAATACAGCGAGGGCAAAGCCTGCTGCTATTCTCTAACCGCTTCCCCCCCCCCCCCCCCCCCCCTTCACCCGGTGCCTGCATCAGGAGGTCTGTTGGTATAAAATGCCTGTCAAAGCCCACAGTGGCCACTTTTACGATCGGTTAGGGAGGTCAGACAGGAGGGAGGCTGCAGTGCACGGCCGAGCCCGGTGAGTGTGCGTGTGTGTTTTCAGATTTCTTCTCCGTCTTTGTTTAGTCGTTTCTTTGCAGCAGATTCCTGAGCAGGTTCAGCAGATCTGTGGTTTTTCTGTTTCTGGGGTTTGATCATCATGAGGATGAGGACGACGAGGCCTCTTTGATGCACGTTTTCAGACGAAGCCCATGTTTTATTGAAGGCTTTGCAACAATCTATCAGCGGCTGAGATTATGGTGCCTGCAGCCTGTCTGCTGCTTTATTTATTTCCAACATGACTGATGCCTCAGAGGTCGTGCCTGCAGTCTTTTCTTCTTCTTCTTCTTTTTGCCTTGGAATTCATTATAATTTGCAGCAATAAAAGACAGCGTTTAGATTTAGTTCCTAAAGTTTCAGACAGATAAACTTTTAGTAAGTTATTCCTCTTTGATGAGCCACATGTGCTGCTTGCTCGCTTTTATTTTCACAATAAATCTGCTGATAATGATTAATATCACGGGCGCTTTTAAAGTGCGTTTGTCCTTCTATAAAAAAAGAAAAGATCATTTGTGTGTCATTTTTTACTCTTTGAAACTTTTAAATTAGAAATGTCTGTGTTTATTTTGCAATTATTTGTTTTACATTGGGGAATGTTACATAATGACAGCAGGAAAAAACATTGAACACAACAGGGAAAAAACAAATGGAAATGATGTCACATGTTTTAAGCTTTAGGCCTGCAACCCAAATTTTATTTGTGGTCGTCTGGTATATTTTCCTGTCATTTTGTGGGTTTTTCTGACAATGTGTGTTATTGGAGCCATTTGTTTCTACTGGAACTTATTTTATATAATTTTATTGTCATTTAAAAAATATTTTTCTGTTATTTTTGTGGGTTTTAGGAGTAATTTTGTGGTTGTGTGGTTAGTTGTTGTTACAGCCATTTTGTGTCTTTGGAAATCATTTTTTGGCATATTATTTATGTTTTGGGAGTCGTTTTGTGTATTTTTATGGTCGTTTGGTATTTTTCCTTGTCTTTTTTTGTGGATACCTTTGTCATTTTGTGTCTTTTGGAACTTGTTTTTTAAATTTTTGCCATTTTGTATAGTTTTCTGTTATTTTGTGTGTTTTGGGAGTCATTTTGTGAATTTTTTGGTTATTTGGTATATTTTCCTGTCATTTTGTATGTTATTAGAGCCATTTTGTGTCTTTTGGAACTTAATTTGTGTTTTTCTGTCATATTGTGTATTTTTGTGGTCATCTGGTACATTTTTCTGTCAATTTGTGTAATTCTTTGACTGTGTGTGTTATTGGAGCTATTTGTGTGTTTTTTTTTTGACTTATTTTATGTATTTTGTTTTTTTTTTCTTCTGTTATTTGTGTTTTGGGAGTATTTCTGTAGTCGTTTGGTATATTTTCCTGTCATTTTGTGTGTTATTAGAGCCATTTTGTGTCTTTTGGAAATTATTTTTTGCATATATTTGTTGTATTTTTGTGTGTTTTGGGAGTCTTTTTGTGTGTTTTTGTTGTCATTTGATGTATTTTTTGGGTATTTTTCTGCTTGTTTTGAGCACGACAAAATCAGACTAATGGCTGCATGTGACCCATGTCTGCTGTAAGTGAATAGATGCAAAGAGGGCTCTAAATTTGTATTTTTTGTATAAGCATGTGATTTCATTACATGACCATATTTGTACTCAGAGTGTGTGTGTGTGTGTGTCTTGTGTGTGTGTGTTCGCCTGCAGTGTGTGGAGGTCACGTCGCTCAGCCTGGGGTTGCTGCTCCTTGGCCACAGCCGCCTGCGGTGGACTTTCTCCTTCGGCCCCTGAAGGATGACCGCCGCACGGCTCACTGCTGAATCCCGCTGAATGAACGGCGTCTCATGTCCAAACGGTGGAAGGATGGCTCATGGCAAAGTGACCATCACGGTGGACGAGTACAGCTCCAACCCTACGCAGGCCTTCACACACTACAACATCAACCAGAGCCGCTTCCAACCCCCACACGTCCACATGTGAGTAGACCAAACACACGCTGCTCAGAAGCATGGACTACGGCAACTTTTTTTTTGAGATGCTGGATTTCCTTCCGTTTTTTTCCTCCTCATCCTCTAATGATCTCACATTACATCTGCTGCTTATTTTACAGCAGAAACCAAATCAAATACATAAAACCAGCCACGCTGAGCTGCTACAGGAAGCCAATCAGGGCCCTGTTTGATGCCCAGTCTTTGTTTGTTCTCTGATTTAATTGGCTCATGCTCCGACCGACACTGTACGGTGGCCATGGAGGACAAACTGTAGGGAGTTATTAGCACATATAGCCATTATAGCCTTTCAGAACACAACCACTCTCATTGATCTGACCACAGAGGTCACACACGGAACAAACTTCCAACGTTTGCCTTGAGGTGTGTGTTGCTGAACGGACGCTGTTTGTTGTGGTGTTTTCATTACAGTGTGGGGACATTTTCTCAGCATCAGTTTCTCTTTCTTTTTATCAGGGCTGTTAGTTTGCATGGCTCCTGTGTAATGCGGTTACACTCCGACTCTCATTAGTGGGACGAGAAGCTGTGACCTGACTCTCTCTCTCTCTCACACACACACGCACACACACACAGTCAGCAGAGCGCGCCGTGTATCACCACAACACCGCAGCATATAGCGTGTCCTCTATGAATTAGAAAAGTTTTGGAATTATTTGTGGAGTCGTTTACTATTGGACCCAAATGAGCCATATTATTATGTCCACTATTATTGTTTGTTAGTCAGTGGTTTTACGGCCAAGAATCAGCATTAATGTCATAAGTAGTTTGAGTGACTGACAGTGATGGTCTGTAGTCTGTGATTCAGTCATTTACGCCTTCAGGGCTGTTTTGGTGCAGTGCATTACTTTTAATCTGATTGGTCGGCTATGCTATATATAGTTTCACAATGTCCGTTGATCATTTTTAAACAAAAAAATAGTAATTTATTCATTAATATTGGGTGTAAAAATGTAATGAATTGCTTCTTTTAAAATGTACTTTAGTACAAATAAAAATACTGATTTAGAAATATAGTTAAAAAACTGACACCGACACAATAAATTCGCTTGTCATTTGCACATTGTTGTGTTTTATGTTTTGTTGTTTTTGTTTGTTTTGTTATTTATTTATTTTTGTTCTTACCGTCTGCTTTTTATGATGTTGCTACAAATGTGAATTTCCCCTTTGGGATCAATAAAGCAATATTCTATTCTATTTTGTTTAACAAATAATAATAATAATAATAATAATATTAAAACACCTATATTGCCATTTCTGTTTCAGGAAGTGAATCCTGTTTTTTTTTTTTTTTTTTTTTTTTCAAAACTGAAGGAAAATCCGATCCCCTACATGTGGAACACCATATTTCTATTCAGAATCAGATCTTATATTATTTAGAGCACACGTTCCACACTTTAAGGAAATGCCTGTGTGTGTCTAAGTGTTTGTTGGGAGGATATTGAACCCTAAACTGTTCCTGATTGTAGATTAGCTCTATGTGAGGCAGCTCTGTGTCACCGCTGATCCACCACTGTGACTCCTTTATCAAGATATTTAACCCAAAACCTTCCCACAGCACTAAACCGTGGCAGCCCAATGGGTCAAAGTGCAGAGCGCTCCTAACTGTAATGTCACTAATAATATTTATTATTGTCATTAATGATTAAGCCAATTTAGATAATTGTACATAAGTCAGTGTTTGCTCTTCAGCACTGTGTGTTGCTGTGGTTTAAAAAAAGGGATTTAATTGCTTTATTACATTTTAATAGAACGTTTTAAGATAAGAGAGCAAGAACTTGCAGGATTTTTTTTGATAGTCACTTTTTGCAAAATGGCTCAAATTGTGTATCAGGCACAGTCAGAAATTCCCTCTGCATATCTTTGAGTTTTAACGTGTTCTTTGTGTTGACACGTCTACATTAAAGTAAAAATTAAAATGGAATTTTGTCATAATTTGCAATAAAAAATTTTTTAAATGGACATTTTTTCCCCTATAATTTGTGTTGACACGTCTTTATTAAAGTAAATATCTATCAGGTTTTACACACTTGGCCTGAAAAGGTTGAATAACATCAGTAGTTCAGACTTGAATCGGACGGCTGCCACATTTCCTGAAACATGAACCATAAAATCACCGTGTTTATGTGGGTAATGACTTTAATCGTTTTGCGTGGTGGGGGGTTTTTTGGGAGGTGAAGCCCCCACAGAAGAGGATGTGTTGGAGCTGTGGGCGTCTCTGCAGATACGTGTTTGGATAAATACATTAGCCTGTTTCCTGGCTTCACACACAGTGCCTGCAGTGTTTTTACACTAGCATTCTAAGACCCAGACTGGGAACCCTACCATCACACACACACTAGCCCACCCCCCCGTTATGTTTAAGTGCTTTTAGAATACAGCCTCTGTTGCAGTAAAGTAAAGGCTTGTTTAGATTTGGGAGATAATGATCCGACTTGCTCAGAGCTTTTCTGTATGCGGCGCTTTTTTGGCGCGTGAGAAGTTGTTGCTTCCCTCCAAGCCCGCCTTCAGGAGGGGGTTGGAAGCCTTTTGAAATTTAATCCTGCCTCTAATGTTTTTCCTTCTCGTACAGAATATTTAGATTTCTCTGATGCAGCTTTCGTGTCGCACACACACACGAGGTGGCCGTTAACCAGCTAATGCTTTGGAACGTGACCCTGAAGTCAGAGCACGGGACGTCTGTGTGTGTGTGTGTGTGTGTGTTTGTGTGCAGGGGGACAGACTCAGTCCAGCCGGTTTGTGTCTGGTTTATTTTTCTGTGCTGGCTCTATGCTCCTCACCCCCACCCCTCTCACCCCTATGGTCGGCGACTTCTCGTGAAGTGAAATGCTCAGCAACTTGGAACATGTGCTTCCAGTTGGGACACTAATGGCCTCGGATCCAACTGGAGCAGGACTTTAGGAAGGCGCTGTGCACAGATACAGCCATGGCGTAGGAAAACACTTTGATTTCAGGTTAATGAGGACTTGTTGTGATGTTTCCACATTCCTACTGGATGGATCCACCTAAAAAAGTTTTGCCAAATTTTGTCAGCAAGCACTGAGTTCATGATAAGATAGAGCAGGGGTTCTCAACCTTGGGGCTGCTAGATGCCTTTAAGAAAGTAAGAATTTTTTTTAAGCCCATTTATTCTTATTTTCACCCTTTCTCTGCAACTCCACCAAACTTAGTCATATTTTAACCTATTTTAATCACTTTTTTGCTCTTTTTAATGCATTTTTACTACATTACTCCCATGTATGCCACTTCATCAACTTTCAGTGTATTTTCTGCACATTTGTTCCCCTTTCAAAACATAGTCAGCATTTATAAACCCTTTCCACCACTTGCCCTACCTAATGTTGCATATGTTGACCCATTATTGCCTCTTTTCAACCTATTCCATGCGTATTTTTGCCAATTTAACAACATTTACTATTAGTCTTGCACATTATTTGCCAGTTTAAAATAATTGTTCATATTTTTTAAATTATATTACCCTCCCCCCTTTCTGCCACTTTTAAACCAGTATTGACACGTTGAACCCTTTTTGCCACTTTTTCTGTCTATTTTTGCCCACTTTAATGTGCAACTTTTAACCAATTTTTGTGGTTTTTAAAATCCCATTCCACCACCTTTTCCACCATTTTTGGTCACTTTTAACCCAAACAAGGATTTACATCTTTAAAATGACTATATACTAAATAATAAACTTCCTGGATAGAAGTGGATATTCAGATAAATACTGTATATGTGGTTATCACAGATTCACAGAACAATGGACCATCATTTTGCTGACTTTATGGATGGGCCCCAAAAAACTCTCCCCTTTATTCCCCCCCATTCCCATTCCACCTTTAGCAAATGCAATTGAACTGAACTGGTTCCGTGACTAATACTAATACATGCACCGTTTTAAACCTTTAACCTAAAATTAGAAATACCATCAAATCTAAATGTCTCCAATTTAGAAATTAGAAGAAAAAAACTTCTGGCTATTTTTAATTAGGTTTTATTCTGTTATAATTGTAATGTAAATGCATGTAGGAGCTAATAATGGTTGAAAGTTCATATTTTGCTATTCTTTGAAGTGTTCAGATTTATAGTTATATTTTTAAGTGATTTGTCATTTTTTTCCCTCAATGAAAAGTAGCTGTAGTCAGTGGACAACAACACCAAATGTTTAGAGTACATTGAGGTCCAGGCAGCACCTGGAGAAGATATGAAGAGCTTCTTAGAGCTTCTCCTGATCGTCGTCTGCGTGCTTGATCTCCAGTCGGCATTTCTCACTCCACGCTTTAACTGCATTACGTCGTTAACGCCTTTCAAGTGTTAATTTATTGAATTCCCACAGGACGTGAGCGCCGTGCGTGGCGTTAAACCAGGGTCGGCGACGGGAGACGTGTTTGTGTCATTGAAGGTGTAATCTGAGTTAGCGCGTTCATAAACGGAGGATGTTGCACTCATTTATGTCAATCCTTCCTAAATCATATCCACAGCATGTGTGTATGTGTTCTTTTTAATGATTCCCCCCCCCCCCCCCCGACTCATCGCGTCTTGTTAAAATATGTTTGTGATTATGAAGCGAGTTTCCCTGCATGAGCTGAAGAAGAAGCATGCTGGGATTTTTAATGATAGTCTTACAGAAAGCAAACCTGGTCGTCAGCAGACTTCAGTGGCCTCTAAAATGAGATAAGAGCAGCTCTAAGAACCTGGAAACATGTCAGTACTCACTCTCTTTCCTGGCCTTTTAGTTTTTATCAGTTGGTCCTTTTTTTTGGCACAATACTTATGTTGGTGTCTGGTCTAAAGATGCAGAGTTACATATTCTTTCACACAACACAACGTGTGTGAGTTCTTCACATGTAGAGTAAAACGCTGCCTCATGGTTTTATTTTTTAACACCTTTACACCTCTGGTTTTAGCCAGAGGTGTAAAGAGAACTGATATATCCTACTCAAGTAGACTTACTATTACTTGATTAAAATTATACTCAAGTACAAGTAAGTTATTCATAAAATGCTCAAGTACAAGTAAAAAGTAGCTCAATTAAATAGTACTCAAAGTAACAGTTACTCGTCACCCCACTGCATGTTTTATTTTGGTAATAAAACTTGCCACGGTTCCTTTGCATACAGTAAACATCTCATGTATAAATTTAAAAAGGATTAGGCCAAATCTAGCACAATTGAAACTTTATTTATTTTCCACAAAGTCAACTGTGTTTGTCAAAATGTACAATTATTAGTTTTTTAAAAATAAAATAACACCAATAAATTCAATTCAAAATAAAAAATTGAATCTACTCTAAAACTGAGAAATTAACCAGCATTCAAAGCTTTTTTGGCACCATGTTGATCATTTTAAAACTTAAAACTCAGTAATGTTTAGGTACAGAAATGTAACAAATTACTTCTTTTAAAGGGCCTATTTCGTGCTAAATCAACTCAGTTACAGTAACGTGACTGAGTACTTGTAATCCATTACTTTCACCTCTGGTTTAAGCCGAGTTAAGAGTCTGATTTACTAAAAGTTTGAGCAACAGAACATGCAGCGCATTGGGAGGAGAAGATGCAAACATCAATTACGTAGACGCATTATTAGTTTCCAAAACTGGGGCTGATTGCGGAGACTTTGTGCGTATTTATTTTGCACGTTTGAAAGGCTGTCACAGCTTTACTCACAGATGGCTGCAGTTATTGTTGCAGGATGAGACGAAGGCAAATAGGGAATCGAGAACACTGACCTACTCTGCCGAGTCAACATTTCTGGAATTAATGAATCAACAGTAATTCAAACCTTTTTTATAAGCTCTTTTTCCCCGTGTTGATCTTTATTCAGGAATGTATTCTTGTTTTCTCCACATCATTGAGTTTCTCACAGGTAGCCTCTGTTATTGTTGTTTTTCTGTTAATATTTGATTGTGATTTAAGAATAACGCAGCCTTTCCAACTCTTAATAAATCAACTGAAGAACAAACCTTATTCAGCGTTTTTTTTATTTTTATTTTAGTGAGCGACACATTTAAATGCTAAATATAACTGGACAAAATTATAAAGAATTCTAAAGGTTTCTCCAGTGGTGTGAAAATTATAATTATTGATCAGAAACTCTTCAAACATTTCAGACAATTTTTCTACCTTCATAGTATATGATATTTTGGAAATATTAAGCCAGAAATCATGCATTTTCTTGTAATTACAGGTTGAATAATATAGCTCAATCCATGTGAGAATTCTCCATGAAAAAGTGTTAAATATACTTTGATTTTCTCATTATGATTATAGCGTCTTTTTCAAATGGTTTTTAAAACTCAAATGATAGATTTCCACCTGTAAGCATTAGTGAAATTCTCACGTTTGGAATTACTCATCAGGGTCAAAGTGTAATCACAACCAAAATACTAACACTTAGAATGGATTATTGGTTCCATTAGATAAATGGTCTGCGTGAAAACTTATCCGTGATAAGATCAGTGAGTGTGTATTTCTGTATTTAAGGTTGTTTAAAATATTTTTTAATTGACGCTGTGGGCCTCACGTCCTCTCACCAATAGGTCATCTACTGTATTAGTTGTGTTGAAATGTTTTTTTTCTTTAGTGTTTTCTCACCTCGTTTAGTTTTCAAATCCAATCATGAATAGTTCAAGGCCTGTATTTAATGAAAATACATTTTTGCCACCAATAACAAAATATGGGCATACAAAAGAAGAAAAAAAACACATTTGAAGATATTGTGCAGGTATTCTCTGCCTGTAATAATGAAAACACCTGAGCACATTGGATGAATTTTAATGGTGGGAAATGGAAATTGTCTAACGCCCACCCCCCACCCCGAAGGAAAACGCCCACTTTTAACAAACTCCTCCAGATGCCGTGTTAATTATTCCCGCCTTCTGAATAATTGGATGAGGATGAATCATTTACTGACGACATCCTGACACAAGCTGCTCACAAGGCTTCCTTCACACACACACACACACACGTTCCACCCTGGTTTCTGTTACTGAGCTTCTGAAGGACTTTGAGGTGCTTTTATATCCGTTTCTTTGTGTTTTTGGAGCCAAATCAGGAAGGAAATGCCATAGTTTTCCCTTTTTTTTTTTTTACTTACTCTATAAAATTCGAACCTCTCTTTCTGTTCCCAGTCAGGATGCTCAACATGTGTGGTCATGTGACTTAGTTTTCAAAACAAAGTGCTCCTTATTTGCTCCTGCATCATGTGCGTCAAGTTAAACCTTGCGCTGAACATAAATACACTCCAGTGATGGCGTTGATCTAATAAAGAATTGTGCAGCAATCATGATTTAACCACCAAACTCTGGCTTCTGCACCAAAACCAGCCAACCTTCAATTGTAAAGCATGTTTTTCATAACTACTACTTCCTTTTTTTAATTTTTATTTATTTTTTACTAAATATCACAACCGTAGCTGTTAATAGCAAAGACACGTTCTGATATTTAAAGGAATGTGTGGTTAATGTTGCATATGAGTCACAGCTGTAATATTACTGTATTACTCAACTCAATGTCAGACCCCGACCCTGATCCAAATTCAGGGTTAAGGTTGATTAAATTTTAAATTACAATTACGTCTTCAATTATCCATACCCAATTATTACGGTGACCGGCATTTTTTCGAATTTCAATTAAAATTACATTTATTAGTTGTCCTAAAAGTCACTTACAATTGCATTCTCAATTACTAAAGTTCAATTACAATTCATCAGAATTACCGAGCTTTTCCTAAATAACCCCATTAAACTTAACCTTCCTCTTGTGTTAGCTTTCTGTGATAATGGGTCAGTTTTTACCCCTAAATCAGCTTTAAATTACACAAAAAAATAGTATCTATTATCCAATTTATTTCTCATCTCTTGGTTACCTTGTCAGGCTTCTTAATCAATGAAAATATAGGTAATAATATTTTTGGTGTGGGTGTCTGAGCCTTTTTTTTGTCACGATACTCCTAACAGACCATCAAATACGGCCTACTTGAAAGCAAAAAATTATAGAAAAAACATGAAATGTGAATGATCAACTAATTCAGTTGTAGATATCGCATCACCTCCAAATAAAAAAATTCAATTAAAATCCTCAATATTTGCAAAGCTGAGTTTTCCATTTCTTCTATCACATGATTGCAGTCATTTTTAATCTCAAATTGTTGAAAGAACTCTCAATTTTTCAAAAACCTGGCAATTTTTTCTTAAATTTTTAGAGCAAATTTCCCCAAATTCCTCAAATCAAGGAAATTTAAGTGAAGTTCCTGCAGGGACTGATGTACTCACATACTGTACTTTATCATTTATATGTAGAAGTGCAAACCAGGACATATTCATGAATTTGTTCTTATTCCCACCTGAAATCTGTATTTGGTCTGTATTTGGCCCCTGAACTAACTTAGTTTGACACCCTTGTTCTAGACACTCGATCGTTAGTTTTCCAGTGAATATAAACGTGTGATATTGTCCCAAAACATGATTTATTTAAAAATAAAGAGAAAATATCCGGGTCAGATTGCTTTTTCCGCTCCGGAACGTGAATTCTGTCTTTTTCATCGTGGAAAATCAAAGACCCTACGTACATCACTCAAGGTTCTATTTACCGTAGATTTGTTTGCTTATTGTCTTGGTTGTGACATCATGATGAAGCAAAAGAGATTCTCTCCCATCATGTGTACAGAACTAAAAACCAACCTGGGTAGCTGTCAGGAACATAAATACAGAAAAGTTTATCACTAGCTAATGATGGAGTGACATTTTATTGTAACCAGACAGTTAGCTCATATGAAGCAGTGGCTTATCACGTCCTCAATGCTTCAACCCATGTGTGAAATCAAGACCCCAGCCCTTTCTGGTCCCTTTTTGTTTTTGTTGGCCCGCTGCAGCGTGCCAGTTGGAGAGCAGGGCTTTTTGTAACAGGAGAACCCTTGATTAAGTTCCCCCTCCACCCCTGACCTGCTGCTGCTGGTGGTGGTGGAGGGTGGCAGCGCCTGCTGAGGGCGTTAAGTGACAGTTGACATTGGACAGGTCTGCTTCTCATTCAGAGGTGGAAGCCTTTTGGATGTATTTGAGATTGTGGCCCCTGGTGCTGCTCGACCTGGCAACAAAGGGCACGGTTCGATGATGATGATGATGTCACAGAAAGCAGACGGAAGGAAGCTTGTCTACACCAGTTTCTTAAATGGAGGTAGGCATTAGCATGCTAGCGCTACACGGGGTACTTTTTTGAGTTACATTTTTTTAATTATACTAATTAATATTACCAGCAACACACAAAAGAAAAACTGAAAAATACTGAATAATAAAATGAACCAAAAACACACTAGAGAAAAATATTTACTATTACCAGCAACACACAAAACGACCACAAAGACACAAATGAGAAAAATACAGATCACGACAAAATACACAAAATTAACAACCAAATGACACCAAAAAACACACAGAGAACAATTTGAATAATACCAAGACACAAAAACACACTAAATAAGAGAAAAATATACTGAAGAATAATAACAAACGTCAAAATACACAAAATTACAACAAAATTACATCAAAATGACACAAAAACCCACAAAATGATGATAGAAATTTTCTTGATTAGAACATGAACTGAAAATACAAAGGTCAGACTTGGTCCTACATCAGGAGGGAGTTGACCGTAAATGATAAAAACTATAGAAATAAATCTATTCAGAAGGCACTAAATACTCTTTCATTCCACTCATTTACAAAATGAGATTCTTTAAAATGTGTGTTATCACTCATTTATTCCATCGATATGATCTATAGTTTTTTCACAGAATCCTAAGCAAAATGTTCTCGTCGGTTAAATGGGGTACTTGGATTAAAAAGTGAGAGAAAGGGGGTACATGAGCCAAAATAGTGTTTGAGAATCACTGGTCTCCACAACAAGTGCTTATCTGGTTTGGAGGGAGTTTAATTTAAAAATTCTATTATCCAAGGTTGCAGATGTAATCACATCCATACATCTACTTCTGCACTAACATTGGGGTGAACTCATAAAATCACCAAAAATGGGCCTGATTGCCATTCATTTTAGTGTTTGAACAACAAAAACTGGTGAAGTCACTTGAGTTATCATATATTAGCCTTTTATGACTAGAATTGTCCATCACCACATTCACACAAAAAACTGTTTAAGAAATCTCTTTGGAGTTATTTGAATAAACTTTTAGACTTCAACTACACGTGATATCCGTTAATATGTGGGTTTCGCCATTTTGGAGATTTCAGCCAATCAGCGTTAGCTTGTCATGTTCTTGTCACATCTGGCGAGCTCTTCATCCCCATAGAGCAGAGATGGGTAACTTCTGTCACAGCGGGGCCCATAAAAATGTGATCGTTGATCCGAGGGCCACATGATCAACATTTATGTCAACGTTTAGAATAATGACTGGTTTTGGAGTCATTTTTTGTACTCATTTTGTGTTTTTCTGTTGCCATTGTGTGTTTTTGTTATCCAAAAGTTTTGTCTCCTCATATATTTAACACTCATTTTGTGTTTTTGGAGTCATTTTTTTGTGTTTTTGTTGTAAATGTATCATTTGGTTATTTTGTATATATGACTGTCATATTGTGTAATTGTGTTCTAATTTTTTTAATATTTTTTCTCTTTTTTTGTGTGTTTTTTTTTTTAGCCAATTTGAGCTTTTTTTGGGTAGCCACACAAAATTAGACTATGGGCCGTATGTGGCCCCCGGGCCGCCAGTTGCCCATGCCTGCCATAGAGAGTCTGATGAAATAGCATTCTCACCTTTTAGTGCTTGATTACGTGTGATCCAGTTCCTTGGACGCTAAGACGTCATTCCTTAAAAGACCAGGAACATTACAGTGGACAGATTTTGGCGTTGCACTTTCCTGGAAACAAAAGATAGGACTAGACGCCACTATCATCCATCTGACTACAGATCCATGCATGCCTTCAGCTGAACAAGGAAGAGTCTTTAAAACAGGGAAGTCTACGCTACCATGGGAACCATCGCATGCCTTTTATACCTCATCAAACCAGTGTGAGTTACTGTACGTGAACGGAGAACTTCCTCGAGTAATAATGTCGACCTCCACAAGTGAGTTTAAAGTGATTTTTATTCCATCAGCAGCTTCTACATCGTCTTTCAGTTCGTTGAGTTAAGGCTACACCACATATTTGACCTGAATACCTTTTTTTTTTTTTTTAACAATTTAAAAAATAATTTATTTTGGCAACAATGACGTCAGCTCAACCAGCAGCCAATCGGTGGGTAGAACGTTACCGAAACATTAAGTGTTATTTCTATCAATTGTTAGATTAGGTTCTTCTTCTTAGGAGTTGAGGGACTTGCTCAACATCCATAGTGATGGCCCGGGTGAGATTTGAACCGACAACCCTCAGATTACAAGCCCAGTGTCCTTAACCACTAGGCAAAGAATGTTTTTTTTTTATTGATTTTAATATATGTATGTGTGTGTGTATATATATGTATATAGAGATTCAAAGATGTGAGTTTACTACTTCGGCAATATAGAAAATTACAATATCGCCTATATAATTATATATATATATTTTTATAGCTTATTTTGTATCGATACTTGTTTTAGTAGTCAATACTTTTGCTACTTCTCAGAACAGCATGAAAACCACAGTGTGGTTAGAACTCACTCACACGTGCTGTCCGTTATGAGAGAAAAAGCCAATAGTGGCACAAATTGTGCAGGTGTTCAAATGTGTGTGTGCAGCAAATATAGAATAGAATAGAATCCTTTTATTGTCATTGCACATGCCCCTCCCAACAACATTCAAGTACACAAAGATTCAGTCAAACAGACAATCATCATAAAAACAATATAAGGTACAGTAAAAGTCTTTCAGAATAAAAAGTTCATCAGCATCAAAGTGCACGATATAAAATATTTGAAAAGAAACACCCATACTGAGGAGCGAAGAGCGCGCCGCCATAACCCAGAATAGTTTTTTCTGGTAAGACTATTTGAATTAAAATTATCAACATTTATATCGTATGTCACCATTTTGACAAAAAATATCGAGATATGAGTTTTGGTCCATATCGCCCAGCCCTATTAGCTCTGTGAACCCAACTATTTATGCAATATATATTTATACTGTATATTTGGCCACCGAATATTGCAAAAAAAACCTACCTTCCTCCTTTGGTAAACATCCCCATCGTTTCCTCCTCAGTTTACAAGCTGCATAGGCTGCTGTAGCATTAGCACGGAGTGCTATCAGCTGATGTGTTAAACAAGGGGTCCGTGGCTTCAAGCAGTGACTCCCAACACAATCGGCAGCAGAAAAAGCAGTGCAGTTTGGGTGTCCAGTAGTGCAGTTTGCATTTACATATATGGTAATAAAGTATAATATATATTCTATATTAAACCGCAGTGTTGTTTTAGCTGTTAGATATTTGGAGAGGGAGGAGCTCACATTCTAGGAGGCGTGTTAGGTGACATCACCTACCAACGTGGGCAAAATCCAACTCGCCCGTTGAAAGCTAACTTTTTACAAAATGTGGAATAACAAGGGAGGGAGGAAAGAACTTTTTACACTTTGTCCCTCTGAATGAGGCTAAAGGGATGTATATCTATATATCACTATCAAAACTATTAGAAAGTGATTTCTTTTTATCATACCTCCCCTTTAATGCATTTTAGATTTTTTTTGAAGGACTAATATAAATGAAAAACTTTGTTGTGCTTTTTTTTGAAACGTAAAGGCAACTGGAATATTTAAAAAATGTTAGAATATTCAATAAACATTTATTTTCTTTAAAAAAAAACATGTCTAAAAATGTATTCTATGCTATAATTTTTCACTATTTAAAAAAAATAGTGAAAAACTTAACCGCATTCAGTATTCGGCCTCAAAATTTCATTTTGGTGCATCCCTACTGTATATATACGTGTATATATATATATATATATTTTTTTTTTGAGTGAGTGACTCTAGTTGACATCATGTTAGTGCTGGTGAACAGGGCTCCTCTACTTAATTCTCAGTGCAGTCAGTGTGTCGCTGGGGGCCATGTCGTCCCCAGCTCCTCTCAGCCACGCAGGACTGTCAGCAGCACAATTAGAGGCAGCGCCATAATGAAAGGGGCATTAGCCCAAGCAATTTATTTCCCAGCGCGGTGCCGGAAGGTTTCTCCTGAGCTTATATTCCTTTGCACTCTTTGTGCTGCGTTCTCTGCCATTATGGGAGACGAAGGAAGACACGCAGTCGCCCAACAACAAATGGAGGGGGAGGTGCTAAGGCACGAGACTGTTTCCACATCCTCCATCAAATCAATTCACATTTGTTTATTTTTTACGCTGACACTTTTTATTTTTCCTTCAATCTTGTTGAATTTATTTCATTCAGGCTCTTGCTGGTTGTGCATATTTTTTATTCCCCCCACCACCCCCTATTTGAGTGGCCTCGCCTCCAGCCCGAGCACCGGCACTGGCAGCGTTTGCCCCCTCTCGGTTATTTCTGTGTTCATTTTGTTTCTCTGAAGTTTATTGAATTAGCGCAGACAGCTGAAACGCAGCAGATAAGAGAGGCGCACTCTGTGCTCTTCATAGAGAAATGCTATTGCTCTGTGTGTGTGTGTGTGGAGGGGGACCCTATAGGAGGGGGAGGGGAGCAGAGGGTATAGACTGTGTTTTGATGTTTCCCCTGAAAGAACAATAAAGGCTGCATTACTGGTTTGTCTGCAGTTTACTCCGTATGCTCCTAATTCACCAAAAACAAAAAACAAAACATAAACGTCACATTTTCTCTTTAGCACCTACATCTGGTAAAATGTCTATGCTGCTTTTGTCGCCCTACACTGATCACTTAATGGTCTCCCAAAAATGCTTTTAGCACCACTGGTACCAGTAGGGCTGGGCGGCATGACCATAAATGTATATCACAGTCATTTTCTAAATTCTAACGGTTTCACGGTATATGACGGTATTTTTTTTTTCATGCATAATCAGGTGTTCACAGCATTTTCTACTGGTTGAGAATCAGAAGCAGAAAGGTTTATTTTGTTGAGTACAGTTTAAAAAAAAAAAAAAAACAGCACATGGAATTTGAAATAAAAACATGCCAGCAGCAATAATAATAATAATAGTGATAAATATAAGGATAAGGGATAAAGAAAGGATAGAGAATAAAGAAAAATAAAGGTAAGAGAGAGGAATTACTGTAGTAGATTAACTTAGGATGGTCTATTTTACTGTCATGATGAGTGAATATTTTAGAATAACTCCACACTAGTAGTAATACAAGTTTGCAAAAGCAGCCCAATAGCTCTTTGCCGTTCAAGCTTAGCTTTAGCATTAGCTTGATTTCTAGCTTTAAATGCTGCATACTCAGTGGTGGCGTTTTGTTTGCAGATCCACCAGGATTTATTTCCGTGGTATAGGAGTTACAAATTGCGATCCTTTGCTCTCTTTTTTCGTGTATTACTGCCAAACTGCGGACATGTTAAGCTAACCGTGCCTCCATGTACGTGAATGTTGTTCTCGTGTAGCAGAGGTATGTGCACGCAGGCACATGCTCACATGCAGCTTCAGAGCTTTCTTATCCATTTACATGTATGATTTACACCACAACTAACACCAGAGCGCTACTGTTTACCTTCCTATTTAGAAGTGCAACGATGAAAAGGGTCCGGTCTGAAACACACCGTAGGGTTCTGAAAGTTGTGTAATCAAATACACCGGTACGGCGGTATAATAAAAATTCATATAACGAAAATATATACCAGTATTCGGTATAAACCGGGTATACCGCCCAGGCCTAGGTGCCAGGTTATGCTTTTACAGGAGACTCCCATGTTTTATAGGTTTGAAAATAATCAAAGGAGAAAGGAAATCAAAAGTAAACAATGTAAACCATGCAGCAGTCAAAGGTTTTCTTGCATTCTTCTTTGAATTCACTTAGCATAGATGCTAATTTTATTTCAAATTCATAATTTCTATGAATCCTCTGAATCTTTATTGGTGTAATTGAACTTGTCTTGTGTCAAACAAATATTGTATCGTCTTTTAAACACTTGGACAATTTCTGAAGATATGGAGAATGTGGCTGAAAATGCTTTTTCTGTTCAATAATTGTTTGATTAACTTTGCTTCCCATGGATGTGTTGCATTGCTGGTTTGTGCATCTAATGCCTCGTTTACTCGAGAACATTTTCTAGTGGAAACGCAAAAGTTCTGCGTTTTGGTGCTTTAAAATGGAACTTTTAAAAAATGGCCAGATTGGATGTTTTTGAAAACGCTTCCCTCACCGTCTAAACAGAGAATCGACAAATTCTGTCATAGGCATGCGCACTGAGGCTGCAGAGCCTCAGAGTGAGTAACACTGTTCGTGTGCATCACTTTTTGGATTTTAACTGGATTTCTCCGACAAAGTGTTGATTTACTTCACCATCATTTGGATCAGTGGAGACATATTTCGTGCCTGCACCAGATTCTGACCACAATCACAGTGCTGTACTCCTACTGAAAGCTTTAAATACAGTATTTGTTCAATCCCGGGGTCGGGTTTAATTTCTATGTTTTTACTGCAAACTCTGGTTGGACTCGGGTTGGACGCTGCGTGGTGAATAAACGGTCAGGTGATGTGTTTTGTACACACTGCACATGTAGGTGAATAGTATTGGGCAGCAATGGCTTCAGGCTTTAAGAGAGATCAGCTTTATTCGGGTTTGGCCATATTCTGT
Organism: Gouania willdenowi; assembly: GCF_900634775.1. NCBI lineage: Eukaryota > Metazoa > Chordata > Actinopteri > Blenniiformes > Gobiesocidae > Gouania > Gouania willdenowi. The sequence continues at coordinate 40,101,888 of NC_041046.1, forward strand.
CAGCCTGTAGGTCCGATTAAAGCTCCACTCTTACTTTTGTTTGGTGGAAGTGTCTGCACATGCGCTCATTTTGGTTCATTACTAAACTATATTGCCATCTATTGGCCTGGCATGTATACTACATTGTTTTTTACGTTTCCTGCGGTCCCATGTAAACAAAGATCGTTTTGAAAACGTTGAAGTGTGAATACGGAACACGGAAACAGAAGCAAAATGTTGTTGTGTAAACAGGGCCTAAAGGGCACGCACACAAGAAGGAATTCAAGAAGAAAGCAGTGCAGAAGATTACAGAACTTGCTGCAAAGAGGAAGAAGCCTTCAAACTAGTACAAGTACAAATTGTGAACTTTAAAGTTGTTGCATTTGCGCACAAACCAAAAATTAAAAGTAATTGCAGCCGTCATTTTGTTCACGTCTGCACGACAGAGCGTCAGTTGATTAGCAGTCTATTTCCACGTTTCCCCTTTGACCCCAGAGGTTTAGGTTGGCCCCGTCCCTGCCGGTGGCTTTCATTGATTTGCATGACAACTCCATTAACAAAGAAGCAACAGGAGCAGCATCTAAGCTCGGTGCTAATCCTCCACAGCAGGTTGAGGCAGGTGTGTGGAAGAGAAAGAAGGCGGAGTGGAGCACGATTGTACAACACCCAGAGGAATCCCTAAGGTTGTTGACCTCATTAACCCCTATAGCCCAACACTTATAAAACCTCACTCATCTGTTCGACTTCAGATGTCTGTTTTATGTGCTTTGGTCCACACAAGCCTCAAGCCAGGAGATATTTTTTTTTTGATTTATCATTGAGTCAATAGTGAGTCTGCGCTCATAGCGCCGTGAGCTGCTTTCTTTTAAGTTTCTAAACATTTTTTCACCATAATCTCCAGAGAAACATTCACTCATTAAAGAAATCATAATTCCTTCAAGTCCCAAGATGTTTTTCTTATACTCAGATTGCAGGTAGATGTTAACTGATATTTAATTTTCAGGTGTAGAAATTTCACAGCTTTGTTTTACCAAAGTACCAAACTATACACTCATGTCAACATTTAGAATAATGTCAAATCTGAGCATTAACACAGGAAAAATCTAATGGTTTTGCGAGTTCTTTTATTATTTTTTTGTTGTTTTGTGTAATTTTTCTTCAGGTTTTTTTTTGCTGTTTTTGTTTTCGATTGGTGTATTTTTTTTGTGTTTGTTTATTTTTCTTGTCAGTTTGTGTGTGATTTTGGAATCATTTTGTGTTTATATTAGGGGTCGCTTGTCTGCCTTTGACAACAAACAGCTGAATAGAAAGTGTTTTAATCTGCCAAAGGAAACAGGAAAGTCATATACATACATGATATGTTTTAGTTACTAGTAGAACTAAACATTGTGGGATATTTTGTTTGCGCAGTTAGTCTGTCTGGGAAGCATTTTAACATCCGTTTCCATAAAATAATAATAATCCTGAAATCAAACCCATTGTGTACAGATAACAGTGTTATACATTAAAGGAATCGTCTGTCTCAGGTTCATTGTTTTTCTGCTTCCAAAATATACTTTTAGCTGTGCTTTGGAGATGTAAAACTTCAAAGAAAATTAAATGAAAGATTTACAACCCCCGTCACTGCAGCCCTAAACACACAATTAAAATTTTACAGTTGAACAGTAAATTTCACGCCGTGGCCTCGGTGAGAAGGTGCGTAAGAGGAAAGGGTCGTATTTAGGCAGTGGTGCCTCTTGGAATCAGCCTGACTGGTTTCTGTTTGTTGTTGACATGCATTCAACTGTGTCGAATAGTCAAAGTGGCTGAATCATGTTAGGTTGAAGTTTTTTTGCTGTACTGTTGCAGTCGTTTTTTTGGACCATGTGAGGAATTCAGAGTCTGCAGCGCTCCAATCAATCATAACGATTATGTGGCTTCCTCCGGCGAGTCGGAGGGTGACGGAGCCGGCGACCTCTTTATCTAGTGCGAGTTAAGTGTGGCGTTTGAAGGAAGCAGCTCGGCCTGAACTCTGACTCTGCTTGCTTGTGTGTTTTTACAAAAGGCCACGGAGCCAAGTGTGTTCAGTCAAATGAAATATCCTCCCACAGACATCAGAGAGAGCTCCTTTCCTCCTCCTTTACTGCCTCTCCCACTCTGATTTTTACATTCTGTACCTCTTCTTTACAATGAAATGGACCAAACAGCCCTCTGTTGGTTCTGATGAAATCTTTTGGGAAACATTTATCAACTAACTTCTAAAATAAAAGTCAGTTTGTGAAAATGCTCTAACCCTGTAGATGATAAAATCAACAAAAAATGCCAAATTTAATTGACCAAAACATTGGATATTCATTTTGTTAATGGCTTGAATCCCACATTATTGCTCCGATTTACCATTATTATGTTAATGTAGTTAACTATTGTCATTATTTTTATATTTATACACAGCAGAAATGAGCCAAAACAAGCATGCTAGATTTTACAGGAGATTTTACATCTAACTGTTTCCTAGATTTTCTGAAGCTACACAGACATTTGACCACCTGTTTTATTGTAAGAATTATCAAAAAAGTGTGTGGTATATATTGTCCCAAAATGTTTTTGTGAGGATATGTGTGTATATTGTGTCATATTGCATCATTTTACCTCTTTTCTGTCTCTGAGTACCTGTTTATGAAGACAGATTGTGTGTAAATGTGTGATATTGCCCTAAACATGCATGTTGGGGTATATTCAGTGTCAAATTACAGCTTCCACATAATTTTTTTTTTTTTTTTAATAATTAAAAAAAATAATAGCACGATGTGAAGTCCATTTTTTCCGCCTGTTATTTTGTGATCACGGAAAATTGGAAGCCCTTCATAAACTATGTGAGGATATTCACATATAGACAAAGAAAATGGGACGTTGTCTTTTTAAAAGGACTAAATTAGTCTTAAAAGTCTAGCATCTCCAATTTTACGAGTCAAGCTTTTACAGAATTCCTTTTGTTCAGTAGTTGTTAAAAAATTAAACATTCCAAAATCATAATGGGGGTAAATTAAGTTAAATCTTGTAAATACATTTTTCTATGCTTCAGAATTATGAATAGGATGCAAAAATCCCACACGATCGATTGGTCTCTCGAGATTATATTAAATTTGACTAGTCTGTCTGTTTATCCCTTCCAAACACTTTCTACACATTTGCTCACCTATTTAAGGGATAAATTATGATGAAAATGCAAGATATTCTATGACTGTAGCTGAGAGTATATTTCATGCGGTATAGTATATTTTCATTTCAGGAAGTTCATTCCTGGATTTCCATCCGTTTTCCCTGTAAACACAGGAAATCCTTAAAAGCCCAATTTAAACCAACAATTAGATTTTATTCATTTCTATGTGCCCAAATTAGTTTCCTCTCTATGCATTGTATATCTTGGTGATGAAACAAAACGGGGTATGCACTGTTATCTTACTAACTCACATGTTTAAGATAAGAGATCAGTTTATTTCTGCAGAGTTTGCGTGTTCTTACTGTGCAGTGGAGGGATATTTATTTTCTACCCATGCAGCGGTAGAAATGCTACTGCAATGCAGAATCACTTTAAAGGCTTCAAACACAATTTTTATGAGTAAAGTCACATCAAATATGCCATAAATTCCTACATCAGTGCAATGAATGATGGTCAAACTCCATGTAATTAACCTATAGCAGAACTTCATGAAATAAATGTCTGAATTAGTTGGATTTGTTTCTGCTTGTTAGCGTATATGCTCATATGTTCTGATTACCTTTAAAGTAACTAAATTGCTTTATGGTAATGATTTTATTACTGACGCCACATGTTGTGGATTTATTGTTTTCTGATGTGCAACACAAATGTGGGAGAGTTTTTTTTCCTGATAAACACACATATGCACACAATCAGAAAGTTGAGCATACAAACAAGAGAGAGCGTGTCAGAAAGTACGGTATGTCACCATCAAGCAACCAGATAAAGTGCAGGCTAAAGATCTGGCAGATGCGGGCGGTTGTTAAAAGGCAACGCAATAATAGGATTCCACTGGTATCGGCGTACTTCAATTTCCAGTTGTTAAAAAAAATGACTTGAAAAGTGAATATTTTTGATCAAACCAAACAAGAAATCTTAACTTCTTCATGAATTCAAGCTTGGAAAAAGCTCAGTTTTGTCCCCGTTGTGTAAAGAAATGAGGATTCAGTCGACTTTGTGACTCGTTTTCCTGCAAATGAGTCACAAATATGCAGAGATTTATCTACAAATCAGACTCTAGCACAGATTTCAAAGTAAAGCACATTTTTTTAACTCTCACTTGTGAGAGGAAATCCATGCCTGGAGGTTTCACACCAAGCAGATGTTCCCCACTGCCCCAGACTCGGGTTTTTTTGTGTCAGCTCTAATGTCATGGCGGACTTCAGAGTGTGCTCCTGCCCTCCTCCAGCGCATTAGCATTTCTCCTCTCCCCCCGCTCAGTCTTCCCTCTGATGTCACGCCGGCGCTCAGACATGTTAACATGAGCCTTCATGCTAACGCGACTGGGGCCTGTCGCTGGAGAATGTTCTTTTACCTGTGCAGGAAGACTTTTTCCTTCTCACTGTCTCCGCTTACAATAGATCAGAGGCCTCGGCAGCACCGCTGAACTCCTGAACCTCTGTATACATTACTAATGAACCTCCAGATTGGTATATGTCATATGTTAACAGGAAGGAGGGGCCTCGCTCGCTTGCTCGCTGTGTGTGTGTGTGTGTGTGTTAACTCAATGCATTACTGCAGTGAAGGTTTCTTGGCCTGGGCCTGCTCTAATTGATAGGGGCTGCTGGTATTTACTTACGACCTCTTGGTGGAATAAATCTCAAAGGAAAAAGGGAGGCTGTTTTTCTTCTGGCTTTGTTTTAATATGCACGCTTGTGTGTGTGTATAGGTATGAACGTGTGCACATGTGTCTGTTGGGTTCAATCCTGTTGCTCTACATTCATCCTTTCTCCACAACGAGAGCTGTCGGATCCTGTAAAGCTGCATGACATCCAGAGCGCAGAGTCTAATCAGCAACACTGCAATATATGCACAATTCACCTTTGTGTGTGTGTGTGTGTGTGTGTGTGTGTGTGTGTGTGTGTGTGTGTGTGTGTGTGTGTGTGTGTGTGCGTGTGCGTGTGCGTGTGCGTGTGCGTGTGAGTGAGTGAGTGAGTGAGAAAAAGGGGCATCAAAGGCATTTCTTTACCATACCCAGTAGTAAAACATCATTACCATGTGACATGGTAAATGTGTATTCAGCGCCTCCTTGTCTGAGAAGCTTCCTCCTGCATGTGACGTCTTCAAGCTGAGGCTGTGGCTGATGAACTTCTCCGTCCTAAAGACAGAAGCCAACAGATGAACGCTACAGTCCAGTGTTACATGATGTTTTTTTTTTAATTCTGAAACAATTATTTTGAATTAAGTGTTCTGCTTCGTGTTTACATGGAAATAGTAATTCCGAATTGAGGTTTACATGGAAAGCAGGTTTATTCAATCCCGCCTTAGTTCTGGGGGTGACCTATCAGGTCTATTGGGAAAAAACACACAACAAACCTTTTCTTTAAGGGGCGAAAACATAGAGGACCACATAAGAACTATAGATAGAGTAGCGGAGAAGGGAGGGATTATTGTACTTTGGCCAATCAAAGCCAGTAGTTAGTGCAACTCTACAGAACATTCGGATGACCCACGTGTCATTAGTGAAGCTCTTTGATCTGGTGCCGGGCTTATTGTCTCCGACGATGTTTATGCTTTCGTCCATTCACTTTTTACGTCGTCTTGGTCATTGGCGTGTTGCAACCAACTTGAACAGGTGCATATCGCCCATATCCATATCTTTTAAGGCTCTTATTAAATAAAGGATTTCGGCTCGAGACCGGGCGGCCATCTTGGATCATTTCATCACAAGCGCATCATCGCAACAGGATGAGCATGTGCAGAACGCCCGGAATTAATTAAAAGTGGAATTAAGTGTTAACAATCAATTAATTATTTAATTCAGAAAAGACCAGCCACCTAATTCTGATTTTACTTTTAGTAAAATCAGCAACACTGCAATATATGCACAATTCACCTTTGTGTGTGTGTGTGTGTGTGTGCGTGCGTGTTCTTTGTTTGAGTAACATCACTTGATTAAGCCTTTTCTAACATTCCACACTACAAAATATTTTTATTATTAAAGAAAAGAGAAAAAAAAAAAGTATGTATGATTCAATTAAATTGAATCATACATACTCAATACATACTTTGTTTGATGTTACTCAAACAAAGAACAATAGTCAGCAACAGTAGGGATGAGAAAAACTGACCCATTTATTAATAACCAATTGGTTACTTAATTGTTAACCTTCTACATAATATCTACAATATTCTACAATTTAAAAATTTTTTTAAAAAAATTGGAAAATCTGGACCGATATGAGATTAGCCTGGATCGGGACACCTCTAATTTGAACTAAACCATACCACTGTTCAATCCTGTAGATTGATAACTACAACTGGTATATGATAATAAAATCGACATTTATGTTTTCCATATTTAGTTCCTTCCTAGTGTTTAATATATTCTGTTTGATTTGGAGCAGAAATACCCTAACGATGCACCGTTGCCAGCCATCATGGTGTTTTCCTTTGAACGGAAGCTCCTTTTCCCTCCATCTGTTCTTAATGGCGTCTTCCTTCGCCTGCAAAGCTTTTGATTTAAGATGCTTTCTGTGCTCGATTTGCATGTGCAGGCGTGCGTGTGTTCAGGTTAAAGATTGCAGGGTTGATTATGTGTCTGATGTTGTGGACAGAGTGACATCCCTTGTAATGAAATAATGGTCCAGTGGCAGAGTGCTGCAGGATTGCACGTTGCACACATCAATTACAGCCCGAGACTGTGTTTCTCTTCCCCTCCTTTTCATTGACGTGCTCACTGCAAACAAATGAGCCAAAGAGGATGTTTTTTCCCTTTCATACCTGGGTCCAAGGTTGTTGGGTTTTTTTTCTCTCTTGATAATGGCTAGGAAACACATGGGTTGCCTTAATTCACCGTCTCCTTCTTCTATGTGATGGCACCAAACAGTCATTGCCCTCCTCCTGTGCACAAATCAACTGCAGCTCTGGTTGTTTTCCATCTCAAACTCCACTCTCTTTGTTGCCGTAATGTCTTCCCTTTATTGGAAAATGCATTTTTGCTCTTTGTGCACATTATCCCGTGGACTGTGTAATTTATTTTGCACAACAAATGATCTTTTTACGGCGCCGCTTTTTCAGCCGTGTCCCTTTTGCTGTCGGGTGTGAAATTAGCATACACGCACTCAAAACATGCTTCTCTACAGAGAGCACAGGTTTCAATGATCGCTAGAGGAAAAGGGCAGATGTTTTTAACTGGGACTCATGGTTTAATAGTGGTTACTCCAAAAGGATGAGATGACAAAATGACTCTGCGTATATGAATTTAGGCTTGTGTTTATTGATGTCATTAATGGGGGCAATATATGGTATCGAGATTCAAGATAAATCAAGATTTCTAAGTTTTCTGTTTTAGTGATATATTTTTTATTTTATAGCTTATTTTGTATAAAAACACTCATTTTAGGAGTCGCTGCTTTCACTACTTCTCAGAACACCATAAAAAGCACAGTGCGCGCTAACCCAGACCTTCCACTAAACAAGCCACACTATGGAACTCACTCACACGTGCTGTCCCTTATAGGAAAAAAAAAGCCAAAAGTGGCACATATATCGAGATAAAAAAGGTGGGCAAAGAGATGTTAATGTCTATTCTCGTGCAAAATTTGACATATGATGGAGTTCAACTACTGACATGTAAAAGTTGACTCAGACTTAAGCTTTAACGACATAATTTGAGACAATATCACTCATTTATACGCAATTTTCCATTGAAAAGTGGGTGGTTCAATGTGTAGCAGCTTTAGCAAACAGACATACGTCAAATCTTTCATAGAATCTCATGTGATATCAGCACTGATGTTACTTTATTAAGAATGTTTGGCGCCATTTCGGGAAGTTTTAAAGCCAGTAAGGACATCTGATTATGGAAAACTGATAAAACGTAAACAAACCGAAACTGACGCAGAAATGGGTTCTGAAACGGAATTGGGAAACATTTTGAAACCAAAAATTCCAACCTCAATTTATATCTATTCGAAAGATTGCAGTTTGAAGTGTTTGGATTGAATTAACTTTTTTAGCTTTTTTTTTTTTTTTTACTTACTTATGTTGTCATATGTTATCTTTACTTACTAAACCATTTGCAGGCTGATTTCGTCCTATATTTGTGACGTCATTGCACAGATAAATATTGATCTTTACTGTTGCTTTCCATTTTATTCGATCACACAGACTTTTAAACCAAATGTCTAACAGGTACTTTCTTGTTATTAGTTAAGTTTAGCTCTTGCATACGGTATTTGAATAAAAAAAAGATTTCTTCTGTGTCATAAAAGGATAATTGTGTGTATATTCATTTCATTTTTACGCATGTCTCCCTTAAATCAGAGGTTCCTGATGGTAAAACTGAATTGTCTCTTTCCCTCCGTGTCTCCCCAGGGTGGACCCCATTCCCTACGACACTCCCAAGCCAGCGGGACACACCCGGTTTGTGTGCGTGTCCGACACACACTCGCGCACAGATGGCATTCAGATGCCGTACGGAGACGTGCTGCTGCACATGGGCGACTTCACCGAGCTGGGCCTGCCATCCGAGGTTAAGAAGTTCAACGACTGGCTAGGTACTTAACCGCTTTACACACGCACACAGACACTCAGTAACGTGAGGTTGACCCGGTGGCACGACACTTGTTGCTGCTTTAACAGTTTGCCAGACCACACACACCCTCCCCCCTCCCTTTGACCCCCAACTGCTGTGCTAAAGTGTCCAGTTTAACCCCTTTGACCCGACACCCTGAGCCAGTTAACCTTTGACCTCTCCCTCTGACCCCATGCTGTGGGTGGGATTCTGTGTGTGTGTGTGTGTGTGTGTGTGTGTGCAAAGTGTCTTCCTGGATGACTCAACAGTATTTAGTCTTTAATGTGGTCGTGTTTTGCACTCTAGGAAACACACGCCTCAGAATGTGTGCGCGTGTGTGTGTGTGTGTGTCATTTTTTTATTTCTGTATTGAAATTTTAACATAACTAAATATAAGAGGTTACTGGAATAGTATGAGATAGGATAGCCTTTATTGTTATTGTGGGTACAATAATATTGGGACACCAAATAACAAAACAAAAAATAAAATATGCAATATTTAATTTTCATTTTGTCAATCTCCAATTTTTCAACTTTGCAAACCTAGGGAAAAGGTAACAAACTATATTTTCCTGTCTCAGCGATTTTTAACCTGTTTGCATTTTAAAGACATTGTGCATGTGGTGCAATGATTTTTGTTTCAAAAACCAATCATAACAAATGCTTTCCAATGACTTTTTTTTTTACTTGATCACTTCCTCAAATTAATATGCAATCCCAGCAGACAAATTCCAAACCCCTGACTTGAAAAATACAGAAAATTCCAGATTCTATATTTATTTATCAAATACCTCAGCATTTAGGCAGGCGTCTCCCTTCCATGCTATTTATTTCACTATATAATATATAGTGTCTCTAGAGTGAGGCGGGAGGTTTAGTTATTCTTTGATTTTAGTGTTTGATGAAGCACTTTTTGCTACATTTACTTCTTAGTTAAATAATTCAGTTTTATTTTTATTTTACAAATACATCTCAGGATGTTGGAAATCCTGGAAAGTCCGTATCATAAGGCCAGGTGTGAGTACGCAACCAGACTCTGGCTCGGAATAAAGAAGCTGATTCTAATGCGGGCTGTCGAACTCGGATGCTCGGTGACGTAGTGGCGACTGGCACTCGGTCAGCTCTACTCAGAAGGTGAAAGAACAGAGTGAGGAGGAGCAGGCATGTGTAGATGCTGCTTGGAGAAAGACACTGGAATAACAATGTTTTCAACATGTTTAACAGGTGGAGGGCAGCTGTGGGAGTCAGTCTGATGACTTACTTTAACGAAGCGAATGACAAAGACGCTGACTTTCCTCACCTTTGCTTGCTCAACGCTGTACGATTCGAGTCGCGGAGCATCAAAACCAGCAGCTTTTATAACTGGCAGGGTTTTCCTTTTGAAAAGCAAAAGTCTGAACGTGAATCGAGCCAGTTTAAGGTGTTTAAATATGAGCTTTTCTCCAGCTAATCAAGCTGAGTCCTGGACTGTCTGAAAGCAGCCTGAACCAACGTTAACCCCCAGTGCCCTCAAGTCAAGACAAAAGCGGCATTTTCATTATGCTTGGAAATGCACAAAATCTAAAAAGTGTAATGAACACACCTGAATTTCAACCAAAAAAATGTTTTTACACTTTCATGACGAGGTTTTTCAGACGTTTCGATATTGAAATGAGTCGCAAAAGCGCCATGGAAACACTTTCCGTAAATACACGTCACAGGACGTGACGTACTTTGTCACATGACCACTTCTCTCTGAGAAAACATGGCGCGGTACGTGTAGACAGAAGAAGAGGAGACCAAGACATTTCTTAGCTTCATACTTAAAAATTAAGTATAAATTAGACCTGAAACAACAAAGGAATGCAAAAAAAAGGAATGCAAAGTGATATAAGGAGGTTTGGAGCGTCCATCTTCCTGCAACAAAGTCTCGCGGGATGAGATTTCACAGGCCCCAATATCGCTTTTTATTTTTCGAAGAACTGTAACGGAAACTCAACTAATGAGGCTTTTACGGATTTTATCCATAAGAAAGCATCACAAAGTCGCTATTACAGCTTCATGAATAAGGTATGCACATATGTTTGATTGTTGCTTGATTTATGTATTGAGGACGTGTTTCTTTGTGTCTATCTGTGAAATACAAAGACACTCGTACGTGCTAAATTATGTGTTTCCGTTGTGTTGGTCTGTTTGAGGAGTGAAACATTCCTGGAGTCAATATTCCTCATCTGTAATCCTTTCTCTCAGCCCTGTTTGTTCACTAACAATAAGGAACACATCTGCGCCTGTGACTCCGCCAAGACTCCGTTAGATGTATCATGCAGGCAATAAAAAGTAGTGGAAACCCCCGGTGGAGTCATGGAGATGGAGCTGTTTGATGGTAATTATGTTTTCCCCAGTTTCATCGCACCAAGTGCAAAGGAGGATTCTGTGTGTGTGCGTGCGTGCGTGTGAGAGAACCGGTTTGAGAGCTGTGGGACCGAGAGACGGCTAGACCAAAATTCATGATCTCAGGATGCGACAAAAGCTAATTTAGAGCAGCGAGAATTGAACCTACAGACCACAGAGACACAACTATTTTATTTCCAGCATTGGTGAACGCACACACACACACACACACACACACACACACTCTTACTTCCAGACTTACGCACACATGATTACGCAGGTCGGTGGTAGCATTTAATATCTGCTTGTATTGAATCAGTGGGTTTATATTAGGTTTAGTTCCCATTATGAGACACATTTAACTCTTTTCCTCATTCCCTAAGAAATTTAAACCATTTCCATTCCACAAATGTTTTATTAGACTCTGGGTTATTCAATGTCCCTTTATGGAGTTTTGCTTTATTTCCATTGTAACCAAATCATCATTGAGCCAAAAAACCAGAGACGAGCAGCATCACAAAGAAAAGCTCTACAATCCTTCATGTTCAGAAACAAAGTGCTACACAGCAGAGGGGAATTTTCCTGAAAAAGGTGGATTTTATTCATACTTTGTTGTTCTTTGAGTTGCTTCGTAGGTGAGCAGTTGCCAACCTTTTTCCTTTTACAAGTACAGTATGTGTTCTGCCTTTATATGTTAGCATACTCACTGTCTTCTGTATTTGTAAAGAGCTCCAGACATGACATGATTAAAAAAATTAAATGAATGTATTGTGGGCCCGAATGATGCGCGCATGGAATATTAATTCAGGGCCACGAAACAAGTATAATGTGCACATGTGAGGGTGCTTAGCTGCCATCCTTCATGTCGTGTTTTTTGTAATTAGGGATGCACCAACATGAAAATACTTGTCCGAAAATGAGAAAACCATGGCCGAAAACTGTTTTTTTTAATTTTTTTGCTAGTAAAAAAAAAGATTAAATTACTATTTCATGGCTATGAATCACTATTTTGTGCTGACATTATAAAAAAAAAAAAAAATAGTGTTTCGTGGCCACAATCAAATTGTATTCATGTCATGTCTGGGGCTCCGTACATTAAAGCCATTTGATGAACTATTCCAATTTTAGCATTTAGTTTTGACATTGAATGTGTCCCTATTTTGAAGTCACTAAACTTTATTATTTTTAAGTCACTTTAACCATCACTGCATCTATAAGTTTGAATATTATAATCATCACGTTTTCTATAGTTCTGGGGTGTTTTATCCTAACCAAAGACCTTAAAGTGCAATGTACCAAATGTGAAACACTTGGTCTTCACTCAGACATGATCGGTTTAATTTGCCATCAGTGCAGAGCGCTACCGCTGCCGTTTCTTCTTTCTGAGTTGTGCTTTATTTACATTCATTTAGCTCCAAATAAGTCCATTCAGCATCTACAGTGCAGGCAATAAGAGGACGTAAGAAAGGGAGAAAGCTGCAAAAGAAAAAAAAAAGCGCTCAAGAGAATAGAGAAATGTAGTGTGAAGAGAAGGTGATGAAGGCCGAGCCCTCTGGTTCACTGCTTACTCGGCTGGAATTGAGTAGTTAGTCAGTTTCCTGGTGGCAAAGGGGAGAACGGGACAAATCATCTGGACAGGGACGAGCAGAAAGGGCACAGCCTGGCCGAGGTGAAGGCTGTAATAGATGCTCTGCTGTTTAGTTCAGGGTCATGGCTGTGCAGTGATGGACGTCGGTTGGTGTCGGTCAAGCAGAGCCGTCAGCTGCTACTTTAACCTCGGTGGCAGTTGGAATAAGATAAGATAAACTCCTGAAGCAGTCCTTTTTTGTTTTTTACACAGCCGCAACAACGATAAATACATCACATTTAAATACATGAATGAAAATCAAAACACCAATATAGACAGTATTTTTTTTTTTAGTTTTGTTTTCAGGGTTTGGTTTAACTGCAACGAGTAGAGCACATATTAGCAGTTTATAATATAATACTTTAACTCATTCACTGCCAGCCATTTTCAGAAAAGTTACCGCCCCCCCACAGATTATATTTCGTACTATGACAATCTAAAATCTGAAAAAAAATGTTTCTAGCTGGTTTTGTTCTTCTGCAATCAGCCTTCTCCACACACACTTCCTCCTCCTCCCAGACATACCGAGTCTCGTTGTTCGGCCCGGTTTGTTGAGCGTCTTCTCTCACTATCGCGACACTCAATAGTCCACTTAGGTCCACACGCTCTGCTTGAGTGTGCGCTGCTGAGAGCTGCTGGATACTTCACAATATCCCCTCGTAGCGCCATTTTCTGCCTTGTAAACTCCTCTCTTCCTCTGACCTCTGCCCATCATGGCTAAACTTTCATTCAAAGGTGCACTGCTGCCACCTACATGGCACCAGTTGGTCACTACGTCATAGTACAAGGCTGATATTCATGTGAGAGCTCCGTCTCCGAGCAACTCCCGTTGAAAAACACAATTGACATTGGCAGCGAGCGTTTGGATTTGAGATTACGTGTATTTGGCAGTGAATGAGTTAATAATCCCTGGGGGAAATTACTTGTGTTAAAGTCTAAATTATAACAAGGTGAAAAAAGGTAAGGAAGTTCATTTTGTCTTCTTTTTTGAAATAATGTTACAGTTTCATTTATGGACAACTTTTTTTCGTAAATATATTTTGAAATGTACTTTGATCTCCTGACATGCATCCATCTACTGATTGCTTTGATGCGTCTTTTGATTTGTCCTCATAAGGACACATCAAAGCCATCAATAGATGACTCTGAGGAAGACTAAGAGATGTCAGGAGATCAAAGTACATTCCCTGAAAAAAGTTGTTAAAAAGTTCAAATGAAGTTAAATGAAATCTTTACATGTTTGGTGAGAAAAAAAATACTTAACACAATGATTACAAAGTAAAAGTAATGAAAAGTAAACAGACAATGATAACACAAGAATAAGGATTAAATATGGATAATCAAGATTTCATACAAGTGCAAATACTTATGCATTATTATACAATATTATATGGGTGAGTTTGTTAATATATAGTTATACACAGGGTCCCCACAGTCATGAAATTCCTGAAAAAGTTAAGGAGTTTGAAAAAACAATTACCATTCTTGAAAAGTCATGGAATAATTTAACTGTTTTGGAAATATAGTTTTATATTTTATTTTAATGTTTAAAATCTAACCTCTGCTATTACTATTGGACGTTAAGCAAGTCCCTTAACCCTAACACCTTGTGTTGTACATCGCTTTTAATAAATATTGTAACCTTATAATTACGCATGGTAGCACTTAGTTGTTGTTAATAGCTGATGCATCATTATTTAAAAACTATTGCAAAATGGATGTCAAAGGCGACTGTGCGATGCTATGATAAAAATAAAAATCATTGTGAAAAAAAGTGTGGTAAGTATATTCAGCCAGTAACTGTGAAAATACTAATAGTATCTGCTTTGAACTATCGTTGTCTTTTGATATCTGAGAGATGGTTCAGTTTGTTTAATATTTCTGAATAAAGAAAAGCCTTCATTTGTATGAATGTGATGGGATGTGGACTTAGCGCTCACTTCTCTCTCTCCCCGTCTGCTCCCCTCTCTGTAGGAGGCCTCCCCTACGAGTTCAAAGTAGTGATCGCCGGCAACCATGAGCTGACCTTCGACAAGGACTTCATGGCCGAACTGGTCAAGCAGGATTACTACCGATTCCCTTCAGTCTCCAAACTCAAACCGGAGGACTTTGACAATGTCCAGTCGCTGCTGACAAACTGTGTGTACCTGCAGGACTCAGACGTCACCATAAAGGGATTCCGGATATACGGGACACCGTGGTAAGAACGCTGTCTCCTCTCTGTGCGCCCAAAGGGCTGATTATGATTGTGATTGTGGCGAGAGGGGAAAGTGTGTCCTCCTGGCTGTCAGTGCCTGGCTGTTTTCCAGCTCTCCGCCCTGCAGGGATTCTGAACTCTCACAAAGGTTGGCGTCCTCGACACTTTCCTTTATGAGCTGCGGTCCCAGCCCTGCTCCCCGGGCTTGTGTTACACCTGTGTTTTGACACAAGGTTAAGTGATACGCGTGGTATCGGAGCACTCTGTCAGTGGCCTCTCAGGTGGAGCCGGAACACTGGGGGATTGAGAGGTGTGTGCTTTGTGTACATACTCAGAAAGACAGCATCCATTGGTTCTTTTGACATTTTTAACGAGTTGTACGACTTGATTTCTAATGAATTACAGGGATAAAAGCTTGATGAGCGTACATACATGAGTCTGTTGCTATATTCTGCTTCTTGGTGCTCATTTGACACCTTTTTCTTGTTTTACAAATGCACTTTGGATCTTAAAGCCTCAAGTATTTCCCACATTTACATGTGCATAGTACACATAAGGCGTCAACAATTAGTTACTAATAGTCGCCTTTAGTGTGCAACGACAATAATTGATGACCAATGATAGAATCAAAGAGTCATTACAGAAAAACACCTACATTCAGTCCTATGGACAATATGGAGTCAAACTATTATAATGTAGGAGGAAACTCATACAAGATGAATGGAGTGAGGCCTCTCGTCTCTGTTTTTGATCTATATCACAAATCTCTTTTTTTTGCAACATACAACATATAGACAGACATTTATTAACTGCATGCTATTATAATTGTTATAAAGGTATTGTGCTATTAGTGGGTGAGGGGAGGAGACAATAACAAGTTAATAATAGACAAGTACGTGGGGGAAAGGAACGATATTTATCCCTTATCTATACAAAATAGGAAGAAAAAAAAAAAGGAAGATGTACGTCACGAATCACATTCTGACCTTTAAACTTTGGATTGCTTTACACTGAATGTTTAGTGTTAAACACAATACATATGTTTAAAGCAGAGCTAGATGCTAACCAACACTGCTTAATATTAAACATTCTGTTGATTATATTTTTGAAGGTTTTTTTTATAACTTTTTTGACTTTTTATTAGATCTTCTCAACCTGTGGTTCATGATCACGAAGTATGTGGCAGACATTTGCCTGAAATTAAAAAAAAAAAAGAAAAGAAAAACAGTTTTTTCACAATGGGGCTAAAATTAGATAATAAATCGGTAGATGAATTTAGCTTTAAAAATCTTTATTGTTGAATTAGAACAGATTGTACTTTATCTCAAGAGTTGGGAAATTTCCTTTGTTACAGCAGCAAAAAGATAAAACAAATAAGGAAGTACACTATTTATATGTGCAGAAAAGAAAACAAAAAAACAATTCAACAATCTACAAAATGTATCAAAAAAAACATTACAATTTTAACAATAAACCTATGTAAATGTCATGACGTAAAGTCTTTTTATTTATCTTGGTGCTTCTTCCTTTTCTTGCTCCTGTCCTATTGCAACTCTCCCATCGCTCTCTGTGCACAGCGTCCCTAAAATAACTATGTAGGTCACACCTTCATCCTTTAGCAGCTATAATTAGCAGCTTTTACAGCCAGTCTTCAGTGGCAACAACCATTCCCAGCATCCCCCCCGACATCACAGCAGCAGGAAGACCAGATTACACTCCGCTTTCCTCCTTCCTTCCTTTCCCATCCCTCTGTTTGAGCGAGGAAGGATGCCCCCCCCCCCATTTGGTCTTTCCCTGGTGGGTGTTTAGTGCGAGGGCTGGTAAGTGTCTGTTGTGACAGCTGGGGGTCTCGTGAGAGGCAGAGTGGACAGCTTGGCCGCTGTAGCCCTCCCCTCACCTCCTTCAATCACATATACCAGCGTGGCCTGAGGTCTGGCCTGGGTGTCCAGTGTGAGGTCTCACTTAGCCTCTCACTGACCCCCTCACCACCACCACCTCTGCCTGGGTGGCCGAGCTCTCAGAACCCGTCCTGGGTCTGTTGTTTTCTACAGGTCGTGATGCGACAACATCACACAGGAAGGAAGTGGTGCATGTAACAAGCAGCTGATAAATGTCCCCGTGGTGTTGGGTCTTTTGAATGAAATATCTCATTTGTGGTCATTCAGGTGTGTGGATGCAGAACAAGAGCACTCAGAGACCGCATACCTCTGTCAAGTGCCAAATCTCCTCTTTGCCAGTTATTGGCAGTTATCTGGATCAGTGATCCGGATCATGGTACCATGATCATTCACACTTTAAATAACAAAGCAGGTCCAAATGTATGGGCACCCGTATTTAATCAAAAAAGGATGACGAAATGTGCAATCCGGATCTGATCCGGATGAAACTGTGGGGTATTCACAGGAAGGAACCAACTCGACATAAATAAGTCACGAGTCAATGAGTAAAGATCGGGCAATTACGAACTGATCCAGAATCAGTATATTGATCCGGATCTCCTCCAAAATTTAATGGAATCTTCCATGGCGTAAGATCTAGCTTTGGTTTAAAAAAAAATCTAAATCCTTTAAGTTCTTTTGACGTAATCCTGCTAACGGACGACAAACCAACTTATCGCCTGAGAAAAAATGGATTGATGAAGCAATAGAGCTGGGCATTATATTGAAATTCAAGGAATATTTCTATTTTGCACATTGCATTTTCCATATTGAGATATGTCTATTTTTTTTTACTTGTTTTGATTTATACAATCAGTAAAAATCACATCATACAAGTATTTAATATTATTCATAGCGTAAAGTCAAACAGTGTCCTTCACAATTTTTCCATATTTCTGAGATGTACTGTATATTTCATAGCTTATTTTGTATTAAAATACTTGTTTTAGGAGTTGCTGCTTTCACTACTTCTCAGAAAGCACAGTTAGAGGAATTTCTGAATGCATCCTCACCCAGACCTCCCCCCTAAACAAGCCACACTACATAACTCACTCACACATGCTGTCCCTTATAGGAGAAAAAGGCAAAAGTGGAACATATTGTGGAGCGGTTTGGTAATAAATGTGCTGAAGTGGCATTTTTCTTCAGCACATTTAACCTAGAATTGTCTTTCTGGTCAGACTTCATTGAGTTAAAAATATCAAGATTAATATTGTATACAGAGACATCCCTATACAACTTTTTCTTTTCCGATATACCGATATTGCAGCCTTGAGTGTTAGCTGATACCTATATCGATACGATACGATATCAGCACAAATCATTCATACTTTTATTACGTATTTTGTAGTGTGGAATGTTAGAAAAGGTTTGATCAAGTGATGTTACTCAGAACAATAGTCAGCATTATCAACCAATTGGTTACATACATTTTAACCTTCAACATAATAGCTACAATTGAATAAAAATAATATATATATTGGAGATTTTAGATGCAGTCTGATAAAATCTGATATTCGTTTTCTGGCTGATATCAGTATCGGATCGGGACACCTCTAATCATATATCGCCACTTTGAGGAGAAATATCTAGATATGAGTTTTGGTCCATATCGTCCAGCCCTATGAGGCAGTACAAAGCAACTCAAGAGTGCTGAAGAAAAGCTACTTCACCTTTTTTCAGTGATTTCCATCAGTCACGATGTTGACATGATTGGATGGTGATGTAAGCTTTTAATAAATATTGAGTCTCATTTGCCATACACGAGACCAGCAGTCATGTGTTATAAAAGGTATTCGAGCCCTTTTCTTATCTATGTGTTAATGCTTACCTTGTGTTTGGGAAGCTCAGTGCCTTTTGGAAATGCCGCTATCTTAGCTTTAAGTGAAGATAAAGGATTGAAGCTTTAAAATACGGCAACGAGGTCTGGCATTGCAGGAAGAAGGGTTTAATGTTGATCTCAGTAAAAAAATCATAATTCCACCAAATCGGGTGTAAAGGCTTTGTGCTTTTCCACATATTTTCCCTTGAGTTTGAGTTTCCTTGAGAAAGTTATAGAGCACAAAACCCTCCATCTGCTCTTTGCAAGGCAAAATTACTTAGTTGGTATTTACATGAAATATGTGAATATAGTGCTAAAAGTTGGAATTTGGCTTTCCGTAAAAATTGCACTCTGAAAGAAATGTATTTCTAATAAAGAGAAGAGGGTTTCTACTTTGGCCTTTGAAATAAAAATAAAAATTACAGAATTCATCAGACATCATTGAAATACTCAAGGCTTCCTCATGTAGCTCACAAGAAAAGAAGAAAGAATGGCTGGATTTTAAAATTGTTCACCTGTTAAAAATGACAATCACTTCAAGATCACTTACGCAAACCTTCGAGAAAGAAAGTTTGAGGTTGGAGTGTGATTCTATTTTAAAGTACTCATTGCAAAGTAAAAAAAAAAATAACCCTGAACAGAAGATATGGCCACATACTGTTCATTACACACCTTTGTGTGTGGTGTGATTTTAAAAGTTGTCATTTCTTATTTATTTTACTTTGAAAAGGTCAGCCATTCAGTGAGACATAAAGTATCTTCACTTAACGATGCCAAAGAAAAGGAATAAAACAACAACTTTAGGGGAAGTTGAAAAGGTCAGTGTTTAGACAATTGGGCCAAAGAGGAAAGAAAGTTTAATGTTTGATTCATAGCAGCTACAGTATGTGAGTCCTGAAAACCCCTGAAAAGTTTGTGATAGTTGGAAATCTATCACGCAACAAATGAAATGCACAGGGAACAATTTGAATGGCCTGAATATAAGGTCAAATTTAAAGGAGGATAAAAGTAAAACGTCTCCATGTTGAAAGATGTGCAGAAACATCAGTGAAACTAGATCTAATAATAGAAAACAATGGATAATAATAAAAAAAAAAAAGTAATCTGTTTTAAAAGGAGATCATTTTTGGTATGGCTGAATGATGAATTGCATTTGCGATTATATCGCGATATGATAAAACGAGATTTCCGAACCGCATCTGCACTTTTGGAGACGTTTTAAGTAGCACGACTGGTTCTATAAGTTTAACATAGATGTAAGAATGTGGGGTTTCTCTGTAGATCTCAGAACAATGACCAAGGTGGCATCTCGCTCTTTAACAATAACTTTAGTTCAAAAGTAGAAACATGCCAGTGTATTTTTCTTACTGTAAAAGACTTGATTTAGTCAATTAAAGCATCTGCTGCTTACTTTATTTTAGCTGTAAATCCAGTCGTTGTTGTCCTCCTGTGATTAGCACGCACTAGTTTTACCTGACCCTGAATATGATGTTGTCTTATCGTGCATGGTGTGCTGTAATAAACATTTGGAATAGACCAGTGCTCTGGTTCACTCCTGTTTAAAATATGACAGCGCATAGAGTGAAAGCAGCGTAGTACGAAAGACACACAACTGGTCTGGTGTAATGACAGATGCTGAGCAGGCCAAATACCTCGCCCTGCTCGCCTCCTCACACCGAGGAGAGACGAGAGCGGCTTCTGCAGCGTGTCAATCAGAGCTCTTTAAGTGGAGCTGAACGCTGCAGAGCTGCACAGTTTCACACTTTGGGACTCATCTTTAACCCTGAATGCACCAAGCGAGGAGATTTGTTATTTTTGGCTTTTTAAATTCCTCTTTTGGTTTCTCTGTGGCAGTATTAAGAGCAGAAAAGACTGGACTGCTACTCCTCTGCATCTTCTTATTGTCCTTAGAAAGTCTCGCTTTTATAATAAATAACTTTTTCTTCAAGTAAAAGTTTACTTCTACCAGTACTTCTATTTCAAACTGGGAACAGGACATAGATTTGATCTTAAGTATTCCTTTTACAACTTAAACACCTAACATCATGCCAAAACCCCACAAACACACAACATGTTTTACTCATGCACAAAGTTTGCAAATAAGAAATATATCAAACAAATTCAGCGTGTATTACACATACAAAGAAACATGCCTTTAATTACAAAAATATTTTCAAGTACAAAAATACAATTCTTCAATAACACAAAACTGTCTTGTGACTTTTGGCACAAATTTGTGCTGCATTTGTTTGATAGGTACGTTTCTTGTTTGTGAATTATGTGTTTGTGGAGGTTTTAGCATGATTTTCACTCCATTATACTTTCCCTAAGTAATGTTATTGTAAACAAAAGTGAAACCTGGTAAACTCACCTAGTTTCTGCTTCTGTGAAACTTCAGGACTGACATATTTAACACGTTGCAGATTCCCTGAATCATTCTCAGACTCTTACCTTTTCATTTAGTCACCTTGGGTCTATGATGAGCTTTTGTTTTTTTTTGTTTTTTTTAGAGACTAAACTATAAATTGGTTACAAGTCACCACTAAGATAAGCATGAAGCTACACTCTCTCTCACACACACACACACACACACACACACACACGGCTGAGACACGCTACTAAAGGAATGACAGCAGGCCGGTCTTAGATAAGTCAGGAATTCCGCTGGTTTTCTGACGGACTGATAAGTTGAATGAGTGATTCTGAACAGAGGCTGGAAGAAGAGGAGACACTGGCGTGTCTCTCGGGCTCCGCTCTCGTTTTCAGAAAGATTGTCATTCTGGACTAGAACACAACTCCACTCCCTCAGTCAAAGGTTAAACTGCTGCTAGCCTCCCGCTGCTATCTACTGATCCTCCCTGGAAGACTCGCTTTCCTCTTCTTTCTTCTTTTCTTCTCATCCTTACTTCCTAATCCTACTTTTTTCCCACTTTTAGTCTGACCCCAGGTCCATCTTCTACCTTTATCTTTGGTTATACAGAATCTAACTACCAGTTCATCTCTACTTGTCTGGCTTCAGGAGTCACCATCATCCCTTATTAATAACAAATCAGGGAAATTCACTTGATATTTTATACAATTTGACGACTTATCCAGCAGGTGAAAATGCCATAGAGGAGAAACATGCTGTTTTATACTCATTTTGGTTCCTTTTTGTCAAACGTGGCATAGAAGAAGACGATCTACTAGGCTGTGTTTTTTATTCAAAAGATTGTTTTTTTTCTTTTTAAGTGAAAAGACATCAACTTATTATTTGATTTAGCATATTTGGCAGGGGAGTAAATTGATAGTACTCAAAATAAAAGCACCAGATGTGATTTCCTCTTTTCTTTATTCATTGATAATGGGTTCATGACTCACTTTCAGGTCCCTGCCCTTATGTTAAGAACCTCTGGCTTGGAGTTCTGGTGGTTGTGGTCTATGAAGGCATTGGCTCGGCTGGTTCTGGAAAGTTGTGGGCTTGTGTTTGCGTGGAGCAGTAGTTTATGTCCGGCATGTCCCAGTTAAATAGTGAATTAGATTGAGATGTGGTTGTTGTGTACCTCAAAAATGTGCAATAAAAACTGGTAATGGAAACACCTGAATTTAGAAAAAACACGCAAATATTGCTAAAAAGTTTTTACGCTTTCACAAGGAGGTTTTTCAGGCATTTCGATATTGAAATGAGTGGCAAAAGCGCAATGAAACACTTTTTCCGCAAATACATGTCACAGAACGTGACGTACCTGGTTACATGACCACTTCTCTCTGAGAAAACGCGGCATGGTCTGTGTAAGCAGAAGGAGAGACCGTTTCTTTGTAATATTCTTAAAAATGATTTCTGCCATATTAGACATGAAACAACAATTGAGTGTTTTAAGGTTTGGAGCGTCCATCTTCCTGCAGCAAAGGCTCGCTCAATGGAAACACGTTCATCGCACAATTATACTTTGTGAACATTAAGAAACATTGCTTTTATTTTGTGAAAATCTGTAATGGAAACAGCTACAGTCGCAGCGTTGTCCCGGTTCACATTGTTACCCTGATCAGTTTCTCTGCATTCGACATTACTCTGTTCCACCTGCTAACAGCTGCAATGATGGTGTGTGTGTATATGTGTGTGTATCCCAGAGGGGGCAGATTAAATCCAACTGCCTTTATTTGACTTGTGAAGCTGGTCTTCAGGGGAATCCCAGAAGGCCAAATGCAGATGTGTCATTTAGAGTTTGTACTTTTATTCATGTATTCATTTTTACACTGTAAAGGTCAACCGTGTGTGTGTGTGTGTGTGTGTGTGTGTGTGTGTGTGAGAAGAAGAACCTGCAGCAGTGAATGATGTTTAAATATCTGCCTGTTTATCCACAGTTGTATTCAACAGGCGAGGGGCCATTTGGCATCTGGCCTTTTCTCTATCTATTTATCGCTCAGCGTGCACGATATGAAGACGCCTTAGCTCAGTAGTTCTTAACCTTATTGGAGGTGACGAACCCTGCACGCTTCATTGGTGCATTCACTGAACCTTTTGTAATTAGAAAAATGAAATATGGTTTTCTTCAAAACATAAGTATATATTTAACTCAGACACACCTAAGCCTGGGACGATTTTTGGCTTTGTTCAAAACGCTTTTAATTTGTAAATTCAACATTATTATATTTTATTTGATAGTTTATAGATAGATACTAGTTTATCATGGTTTTTTTTATATTGTGTAACATATTTTTACTGTGTCCTGACCCCTGCTTAAGCCCTGAGACTGACTTAAACCCCTGGAAATCAAATGAACCCATCTTAAGAAACACTCCAAGTTGCATTTAAAGCATAGAGAGTAACCCTCCATGGCATTGTCTGCAGTTGTAATTTTGACCACAAATACCATTTCAGTCTTTTTTTTTATTCTTCAGGGATATTTGTAAATTTTGGACATGGGGATCTCACTAATACTAAAAGTGTTTTAGTAGACTACCAAACACTTGTGTTATTTAACTGGCATTGGCGTGTTTTAGTCGACTTCTTTAAAATCATCATTGGATAAAGATAGGTTTTTTATTTTAGTTTTTAAAATATTTTGTGTCTATAATTATTTCAACTTAAACTTAAAGAGTAACTAAACCCATTTTTCTGCTGGAAACAAATGTTTTTTTTGGTATGAAGACGTGTAGTTGATTTATTTGTAATGTTAGTCAAAATATCTAAATTTAGCATATTTTGTTGTAAAAATGTAAAAGTGACTGACTTTATGATTGAAACCCAGCTATTACAATGGAATTGTGCTATTGGCTGTGATGGAGGCCGATGATGTTTTGGAGGGAGCTTTCATCACAAACCACCA
The DNA here is from genome assembly GCF_900634775.1 of Gouania willdenowi. Taxonomy (NCBI): domain Eukaryota; kingdom Metazoa; phylum Chordata; class Actinopteri; order Blenniiformes; family Gobiesocidae; genus Gouania; species Gouania willdenowi. Next base: position 40,125,885 of record NC_041046.1, read on the forward strand.
CTGTTTGCCCCGCCCCTTCTAGAAAAACTAGCACCTGTTGATGTGTGTTTAATTTTTCCTTTTATGTGTTTTGCTCTTTTGTTTTTAAGGATTTACAGCCTAGACGCGTAACAACATCTCTGTGTTTAGTTACTCTTTAATGACTTTTACACCAAGTTCTTGGGATTCCTTCTAGTTTGAGTTTAACAAATGCTATTAGTTGGTGAAATGTACACCATGTCATTATGATTTTTTACAAGCTAATAAAACAGAAGGGTAAAAAAAAAAATCCTGTAACATTTGCAAAGACGACAGTTGTGGAGTTTTAAATGTTGAAGTTAATGCTCGTATTAAGAGGCAGCAACACTTACCATTGTGTCATTAAGTGATTAAACAACACTCGGTCTCAACCTCAAAAAATGCTTTCAGAATGATGTGAATTTTAAGAAGATTGAAGAATTCAGGTTAAAATAGAGTGCTCATTGTTTAAGTACCTGTTTCTATTATCCCGACTGTTTGTGTGCTTGTTGGCCTCCGTGAGTGAAAGTGAAAGTGACTGCAGGTGTTTACACCATCAGGTTCTTTTCATTTGTTCACATCACTAAGACCTGGCATCCATCCGTGTACCGCCAGCTTTTTGCTTAATCACCTATAAGTCACCTCTTCCACGGTGCCAGGCTGTGTCAGTTTGTGTTGGCCGAGTGCCTGCACACACACCCACCCACCCACCCACCCACACAGTGTGTGGACATGGCAGCGGGTCAGTTATCACCTCAGAGCTTTTTATCTGGCACAATGATTTAATCTGAATGAACTGTCTAATTTACCAATTTTACCAATTTTTTCTCCTATTTCCTTCTTTCATAACACTTTTTATTAACTTTAAAAATGTGTTAAACATAGAACATTAAACACTTTAGTGGTTCAGTAGAAAGATTATTGAATAACAATCCATTTATTTCATGCTTGCAGGAAATCACAAAATGTAATTCTTGTTTTTTATTCAATGGAGAAAAAAATTGGGCTGAAATGGCATTAACACTACATATACCCTCACATGGGTGTTTTGGGTATTTTTTCACTGGAAATAGGTGCTTAAATTAAATTAAATTAATTACTTTAAACAAAGAGACACAATGTCAAATCTTGTTCAAAATCTTGCAATACGAAATGCGGGACTTTGAATAGAAATATTGACACGACACAAACAAAACATAAATAAATGTTAATAATGTATATTTCCCCTCATGCAAACCAGTAGGCTGGATGTCTAGCCAGTGTAGCAAATAGACAGACATGTTGAATCTCGCACAAAATCTTGCGCCGCGTAATCTCACTTGATTTCAACGTGACATTACTTCATACTTCTGAAGCATAAGGATAATTGATAACAGTAGTGGACTCAATGAACCTTATTACCAAAGCGTGGCAGGATTCAGGGAAGTTAAGTAACCAGTAATGACATCTAATTAGGGAAAGTTCAAGAAACGCAAACAAATGGAATTGGATAAACAGTAACAGAAATGGGAATACTGTGGGAAAAAAGCTTGATACTTGTGCAGCCTACTATTACCATTTAAATCAAGTAATTTCAATTAAACATGTATTTTTTTATTGTACTGTGGGATGAAATCATGGGTGGGGGGTTTATTGTCTCCATTCAATCAAAGGACCTTTTTTTTTTTTTTTTTTTTAAAGAAAAGATAGTTTAAATTCTACAAGCCTTTTTTACCCACATTCTGCCCTGTGGATGCCAGCACTTGGTTTATTTAGTGTTTCTGTGTTTATATCATCTGATCATCGGCAATATTTACAATTAAAATCTGTGCTCTGCTGCATGTCAAATCAGACACTTTTTCAACCTTTAGTCAGTGGCCGCTTTGAGTAATTTAGTTGATGAGATCTGTGATTGTTTCCAATGAGTTGCATTTCATAAAAGCAATAGTGTATTTATTCAGTTAACCCTTGGTACATTTTACATTTTTGGGTTATTTTATTTATTTAATTTTTCAAAGCTTCATTTTGCGCTGTAGTCTGTTCATATATTGTTTTAAAAAATTAAAAAAAATTAGTGCAAAAGAAATACAGATTTTTCCTTAACATGATGAATAATTGTGATTACAATATTGATAAAAAATAATCATGATTTACTATTTGGCCATAATCGTGCAGCACTTGTTTATATCTGCAGCATGCAGAAGTTTCACCTGATCTGAAAATAAAAGCCGATAGAGAAACCTGACCATGGAGAGTTCTTTAACCTATTGACGTTAACATTCTTGTATTAATGGTGTGAAAATGTTTACGTTTAGCATAAATGAAGCATAAAATATAGCCTGTTGAATATCCATCGATTGAGCTAAATTGTGCCACTGTTGGTGTGTATGTACTATAGCTGTGTATTTTGTTCTGCAGGCACCCGTAGGTGCTTGTGCAGCTGCAGGAGGTTCATAATGTGAGTGTGAAGACAAAAGGAAGGTTGAGTGATTTGTTTTCTGGCTCTTGATTTCTGCAACATTATTGGTAAACAAAATGTGAATGTGCACAAAGACACGAGAGCATTTCTTCATTTGTTTGTGCAACACATGCTTTTAACACACACACATACTGGTCTATCCGCTGCATGCTGTTAACACACATGGACTAAGTGTTATTCATCTCCCTGACTTCTCCTGGTCTCCCTCCCACCCCAAGCCCAAGGTGAGCCCCCAATATGTCACAGCCAGACTGATGGCTCTTTGCCGCCGTTTAATAAAGCTCTCCTCTGTGGCCTCGTGTGCATCCGTCACCAGGCAGAGGTTTGCCACGCGGCAGCCGGCAGCTCCATCAAACACCGTCAGACGTGAATGAAAAAAAGGCTGACTCGGCCCTCGTCCTGGAGTTGGATGCTGGAAAAAAGTCAAATGATGCAGACGTTTACAGTCAGCTTCTTGTTTTGTTTTTGTTGGAGGATCATCACATTTATTTAGAGCAGCATAGGGAGAGTTGCATCAAGGTGTCAGGAGGTTTGCAATAGAATGAGAAGACAAAATTATGTTTCGAAACTAGAAATATTGTTTATTTTACCCAGTTTCTTCTGGGCTGCAGGGAAAGCATCCGCTTATTGTTTTTCCTAAAACCCATTTTAACTCTTTGCTTTTGTTATGGTTTGCTTTTATTGTTTTGGGGGTTTTTTACTCATAGTTTTCATGGTTTTTACTTGATTTTGCAGAATGTGCTGATTGTGAGCCACAATTCCCAGTTGGAAAAAGAAGAATGAAGTAAAAACACTTCTATGCATCCATCTACGGGAATCCACATCCCGCAATGCAATGCACAGAACTTTTCTGACAATGTCAATAAGAGTGTTTCCAGTGGAGATTAAAAAAAACAACTCAAAAAAAAAATTTTACATCTTTTTTTACTGAGAAAATGATCCTTGATTTATTGATTTCTTAGGCTTATACTTTAGCTGTGTTGGAAATGTCATACTAACGTACTACTCATACTAAGTTTGACGTCAAAATGAGTATGTCGTGTGTTCACATTAGACAGTATGAAAATATTGAGTTTGCGAGAAATACATGGATGTATACGATATGGGGAAATTTTTTAAGTATGCACGGTGGACACGCTTGTCGTACTCAACCGCCCCATAATTCATTGCGAGCGAAACGTGAAATCGTCCTGGGACTGGATTCAAGCTCAAAATCAAACATCCTATTTTCAAAACAAAAGCATCTCTTCACGTCTTCCATTAGTTTAATGCTTGTGTAACTAGGACTTTTATTTTGAACTGGAAGTTTTGTCAGTAGCACAATGGCGGGCAATATGGAATCTCCGAAATGTCGGAAGGAAATGTGTTTCCGTGAGTTTTATGGATCAAATGAGCACATGTTGATATTCTACTTGGTCGCTTTCTCGCTTAAAGTGTTTAGCCTCAATGTGCTTTGAAATGCATCTTGGGAAACTTGGAAGTATATTTCAGTGGTAACGGCCATAATCCTAATCATAATCTATAGTATATAGTTGACAGTATATACTCATTTAGTCTTTTTTGGCGATTTCAAATACACCGTTTGTCCAACCACAACATTTTGCTATAGAGCATAATGATGGAATTAATGAGTGATAACACATTTTAAAGAATTTCATTTCATAAATAAGTGAATGAACCAGTATTTAACGCCTCCTGGATAGATTTATTTTTATAGTTTTTATCTTTTCTGGTCATCTATCTTTTTATTCATTATTATGATTATAACTTTTAACAATAAAGATTTATCATTATAAAACCCCATGTTTTTAATGTTTACATTTGTAAGTTTTCCAATTTTTCTCTCAAGTACCCCCTGCAGTGCCATCACCTACGCCCATTTTGGAAACACTGGTGTAGTATATTTGGAATAGTCTTTGTTTTTATCTGATAAATTATCACCTCAAGCAGCCTTATGGAAAATTATAATAAATAAAAATAGTGACGACTGTGCATGGTTTCTAAATGTATTTTGTAAGTGGTGCTTTACTGGTATCCTTGCCAGCCTGCATAGCATTAAAGATGCAAAATCAATGTAGATAAACAAATGCAAAGCTGGATTGAGGCACAGCAGCAGCAGTAGAGTTAGTTAGGACGTAAATGTACTAACAAGGTCTCTAAACAGGAGGAGATGGAGGTGAAAGCTTGACAGCCAGCAGCGCCTCACGGTCTGAAAGCTGAGCAGCGAGCAGGAAAAAGAGCTGACAGGGCTGTCGATGAAGTCGCACTGATTACACTGTTGACTCGCCTCCTCTGCAGCTTGTAGTGTCTGACCTCCAAGGTCGACGCGCTGCTGCAACTCTGACCAACAAACAAGAGATTTGAGAGTCGGTGTGAATTCTGTTTACGTCTCGGATTCACTTGTACTCGTCCAGGAACTCTGACACCGTGACTGCAGCTTTGTGTGATGAATGGATCGCTCCAGTGCAGGTCGTTCTCTGCAGCTCACAATCAAAGCACTCGGGAAACCTCCGAGGTCCGGCTCCACTTTTATCTCAGACAACAGGCGTGCAAAGGTCAACGCGCTTTCTTTGTTCTACTAAACCAATTGGACCATTCACAGGAAGGTTCACATCTCCCCACCTGCGATATGTCGGCTTTCAGTTTTGCATCTCGTCACATGATTGGTCCTCTCCTCTACAACTATGTTCCCACTCCGTCTTTGTCCTAAAAGCGCCTCTGAAGTGTGAGTTTCCCATACATGTTTGGTCATTGTTTGAAAGCTTTTCCTCTTCCTCCCCCTCCATCTTTCTCTCATCTGTCTGTTCTTTACCTCCCTTTGCCATCAGGGAGGAGAAGGGTGGGGGTGGGGGGGGCTGTGGGTAAATCCATGGCTGGGAATTGTTAGGTAGGAGAAAGAGAAGGAGACACGGGGTCTACAGAGGGGGAAGATGGCAGGTTGAGGAGAGTGGGGAGAAGGCGTGAGACTCTGCTGAGCCTTTCAGCCTGTTTCACAGTGGCTGCGTACCTGCTCGTGTCGGTGGTTTGTGTGGTGACCTTTGACCTGGGTCTGGCAGGCTGTGGGGGCAGCGTCGGGTTTAATTAGAGAGCCACACGACTCGACGCTCCGCAGTGCCTCTGATCCTCTGATCCTGCACCGGGTAGAAAGGATGACGGATTGTAGTGACTCACAAACACACACACACACACAGAGGGTGACATCATTTCCATCAAAATGTCCAGACCTGAAGAGAAAGAACTCTGAGCCGTGTTTCATCTTTAACACACTCAACACTACAATGGACCCAAGATTTTTTTAAATAATTTTGATTTGTGGAGTCTTTATTCTGGTTCACATTGAGATTCTGAGAACTTTGAGGCTGAGCTGGGGAGTTTAACTGGTTTTAATATTTTTCAGGCAATTCCTTAACAGTTGCATGAAGTAATCCAATGACAATGACCACTTTTTTAATTCCCCTTTAATTCAGAATAAAGGTTAAATGTTCTTTAAACTGACTTTGTAAACACTTAATTCCAAATGAAAATGGTTATTCCTAATTAAACTTGAACCTAAATTAATTGGCTGTTTTATTCCGATTTTAATTCCGAATTGAACACATTCTCGATCTGGTAAACGTTTAATTCCGCTTTAAATTAATTCCGGTTGTTCTGCGCATGCTCGCCCTGTCGCGAAGACGCGCTGGTGACGACATTATCCAAGATGGCCGCCCAGACTCGATCCAAGACTATTTAATAAGAGCCTTAAGACATGGATATAATGAAAAGAGTGAATGGGCGGAAGCATCAACTTTCACCGGGAGACATTAAGTTCTGCATGAGGATACAGAGCTTCACTAATGACGTGCATGTCATCAGAAAGTTGTCCTTCCACTCATCATCCTGTATAGTGGAGGTAGAGCGGCTGTTGTGCTAACCGCTGGCTTTGATTGGCCAAAGTACATCTTCTATCTCCCTTCTCCTCCTCAGCTGACGAAAGTTATCGTCGTCGAGCTGCTGCTTCAAAACAAGTCAAAATAAAAGTGAAAACAGTTATTATGTGGTCTTCTATGTTGTCGCTAAAAGAAAAGTCTTGTTCACCCCCCGTCTAATCAGAACCCTTCCCATATCCCAGACCTGAAATGGAATTTATTAATTTCATCAATTCGGAATTACTATTTCCATGTAAACACAAAGCAGAACACTTTAATTCGGAATATTTTAATTGGGAATTATTTGTTTATAATTAGGCTGAGAACTTAAACTGTTTTAATGTTTTAATGTTTTGCAGGCAATTTCTGAGCAGTTTTCTGCATTCTGAAGTAATGTTTCTGTGAGAAGGTTGAACAGGGTTTTTTTTTTTTTTTTTAGCAAAGCTCAGGAAGTATCAAAGAATGGGTAGAGGGTGATTACAGAGGGACGGACTTCATCCACACCATTACATCACTGGCAGCAACCTGAAAGGTCAATGTACTGTGGTCTGGACATCTTGTGTGGGTTGCGTGTCCTGGTCAATACAAGCAGCAGCAGAGAACAGTTCCTCACCATTAGAATGATTAAAAGACCATTTTCAAACTTAAATCAACCCCATTAACACAAGAAAACACAATGAAGGTGTTGACATGGCTGAATACACTGAGCAAGCATTTTTTTTTTTCACTGATTATTTTGTTGCAGTAACACAGAGTTGAACAAGTATACCTTATTAACTGGACAAGGACTGATTTGATGATGCCGTTTGCTTGGAAGGACGGACGGATCATGTTGTAGAACTTTGTGATTCTTACCTAAACCAGAAGAAGAAGATGAGTGAAGAAAAATCCAGTATTCACCTCCTCCGCTTCCTCAGTGTTTGACATTTCGCTAAGGATTAATCCGCTTTAGCTCCTGCATGATTGTTTCACCGCAAGAATTTGTACTAATGTGTTTTTTTCCAAAAGTGAATATGGCATACCAACAGCATTAGAGGATATTTTTTCTACTGTATTTATTCATGTAAACAGAAGAAGTTGCTGCTTTGTGTGGTTTTATTTTTAAAGTCATCTAACTTTAACTTCATTTCCTGTGGTTTAGAGTCCGTTTCACAGAATTTAACACAGACTCAGATAAAGCAATGAACAAAAACATCTTAGAATTAGAAAGTCTGCACTCAGCAGCATAACAATGGAAAGAAATGTAAGATTATTTTTTAAAAAAACAAGACTTAACGGGAGCACGTACTGTATAAAGAAAAAATAAGGCCATGTCAAGCAAACAGACAGAGATGTGAGGCAGAATAGTCGAGAGATGAAAAGAAAGGGTGGCGTTGGGAATCGGGCAGGGGATTAAAGACAATGAGCGAGTGTTACAGACCCCTGGCCAGCTTGCTGCTGTAATGAACATTAGGGCTGCTGCATAAATTTAATGACCTGTGAAGCAAACAGCGTGGCTGAGGCTGCTGCCTCTGAATGCTAAGTGGCTGTGTTATTAATTCCCACTCTGAGATGCCACTGTGTAAACACTGCGAGGCCTGTGATGGCAGCGCGCGAGGCCGACGCCGCTCTCTGAAACGGGGTCACGTCTTTTCCTTCCTGCAGAATTAATGGCGAGTGCTCCCATTAACAACATACCTGCACTAACTAACAGGATATGAATAGCACTGCATCTAATGGCTTTGCAGGTTAGTCACCTTGATAATAAATCGCCCCGTCACAGCGATAGCGAGGTTGCCGTAATGAGCGAGTGCTTCGTAGCTCACGGTCGAGCAGGCGATCGCGGTGCGTCCTACGCTGTCGGGTGACGCATAATCGCTCCTTTCAAAAAAATGATAATTACATTTCCAAACCTCTCGTGAAAGGAAGAGTCAAAGAAGATCACACGGAGATTCAGTCAAATTTAGACTGGGAACAAAAACATGACCGCTGTAAACGAGGCAGTAGAGTTGGTCAAAGTTTGGACTTTCATTTTTACAACCTAAAAGTAGCAGTAGAAACTAAGACACTGTTAGAAAGAAATGTTGAGTACTTTACACTCACTGTTAGGTCATGTGTTCTTGATTCTTTAGGCAAGGCAAATGTATTTGTTTATTGCATTTCATACACAAGGCAATTCGATGTGCTTTACATGATTTAAAAAGTGCAACAGGAAACATTTAACAGTTTAAAAATCAATAAAAACCTTAAAATCAGCTGTAAAAACATTAGAATATGTAGTAAAAACATGAAATCAGAATCAGAAATGTTTTTAATGGCCATGTACAGTTTTAAGGACAGTACAAGGAATTTGTCTTGGTAGTTGGTGCACAAAACAAACAACAAAAAAAATAAAGAAAAAAACAAACAACCCAGCAATAATAATAATGATAAATATAAAGGATGAAGGATAACTAAAGGATAGATAGAGAATAAAGGATAAATAGGATAAATATAAATATATATATATATACAGTGCAGCAGATAATGTCATCATGGAGGTGGTGATCGGGTGGGGGGGGTTCAGTGGGTGACTTGGGGTGTGTTCATGTGGATGGTGGCAGAGGGAAAGAAGCTGTTTTTGTGTCTGGAGGTTCTGATCCTGATGGACCGAAACCTTCCTTCTTTCCTGCGTGCCTCAAAATCCTCGAGGCGTACAGGTCCTGGAGGGAGGGCAGATTGCAGCCGATGACCTTCTCTGCAGAGTGGATGATACGCTGCAGTCTGGCCTTGTCCTTGGCCGTAGCTGCAGCATACCAGATGGTGATGGAGGAGCAGAGGATGGACTGGATGATGGAGCTGTAGAAGTTCACCCTCATCTTTGTTGGCAGACTGAACTTCTTCAGCTGCCGCAGGAAGTACATCCTCTACTGAGCTTTTTTGATAAGGGAGCTGATGTTCAGCTCCCACTTGAGGTCCTGAGTGATGATGGTCCCCAGGAAGCAGAAGTACTCCACAGAGCTCACTGTAGAGTCTCCCAGGGTGAGGGGGGTGAGGGGGGCTGGGTTCTTCCTGAAGTCTACTATCATCTCCACTGTCTTTAAAGCGTTGAGCTCCAGGTTGTTCTGGCTGCACCAGGACACCAGCCGGTCTGTCTCCCACCTGTAGTCAGACTCGTCTCCATCAGAGATGAGACCGATGATGGTCGTGTCATCTGCAAACTTCAGGAGTTTGACCGACTGGTGAGAGGAGGTGCAGCTGTTGGTGTACAGGGAGAAGAGCAGAGGAGAAAGAACACAGCCCTGAGGAGATCCAGTGCTGATGGTCCGGGGAGCAGAGATGTTTTTCCCAGCTTCACGTGCTGCCTCCTGTCAGACAGGAAGTCTGTGATCCACTTGCAGGTGGAGTCTGGCACGTTCAGCTGGGAAAGCTTGTCCTGAAGGAGAGCTGGGATTATAGTGTTGAAAGCAGAGCTGAAGTCCACAAACAGGATCCTGGCGTAGGAGCCTGGGGAGTCCAGGTGCTGGAGGATGAAGTGGAGAGCCAGGTTTACAGCATCGTCTACAGACCTGTTGGATCTATAAGCAAACTGCAGGGGGTCCAGGTGGGGGTCGGTGATCTCCTTGATGTGGGAGAGCATGAGGCGTTCAAAGGACTTCATGACCACAGATGTCAGAGCGATGGGTCTGTAGTCATTAAGTCCTGTGATCCTCAGCTTTTTAGGGACAGGAACGATGGTGGAGGCCTTAAAACAGGCTGGTACGGTGCATGTCTCCAGTGAGGTGTTAAAAATGTCTGTGAACACTGGAGACAGCTGATCAGCACAGTGCTTTAAGGTGGAAGGAGAGAGAGTCCGGTCCACAAGCCTTACGGGGGTTTTGTCTCCTGAAAAGTCTATTTACATCTCTCTCTTTGATGGAGAAAGGTGTCTCTGTGGGAGGGGGGGAAGATAGGGGAGAGAGCCTCTGTAAGCAGCTGTGGTGAGACTGTAGCTTTGATGTGGGGGTGAAGGTGTTGGAGTGAGGCTGGTCAGAGGTGTGAGGGGGGTTGGAGTCAGGTCTGTCCCATTGTCTGTCAAGTCTACAATAGAAGTTATTCAGACTGTTGGCCAGGCAGAGGTCGTTAGCAGCAGCAGGGGCTCTGGGCTTGTAGTTTGTAATTTGCCTGAGCCCTCTCCAGACAGAAGCCGAGTCATTCGCAGAGAACTGATGTTGTAGCTTTTCTCACCTCCTTTCCAAACGTGTACTTCGACTCTCTGTACCTGGCTCTGTCTCCACTCCTGAAAGCGTCCTCTTTGTCTGCCCTCAGCCCTCTGAGCTTAGCTGTGAACCAGGGTTTGTCATTGTTATAACTCACCCTGGTCTTTGATGGAATGCAGCTGTCCTCACAGAAGCTGATGTAGGACATCACAGCGTCTGTAAACTCATCCAGAGAACTGTTCGAAGACCTGAAAACATCCCAGTCAGTACAGTCCAAACACTCCTGGAGTTTCTCCACTGCTTCACTGGTCCACTGTTTAGATTCCTTCACCACAGGTTTACAGAGCTTCAGCCTCTGTCTGCATGAAGGAATCAGGTGGACCATCACATGGTCCGATAGGCCCAGTGCAGCACGGGAAACGGCGTGATAAGCACTGCTTAGTGTGGTGTAACAGTGATCCAGTGTCTTCTCCTCTCTGGTCAGACATTTAATTAATTGTCTATATTTGGGGAGCTGGTGTGAGAGGTCCCCTTTATTAAAGTCACCAAGCACAATGGTAAAAGACTCCGGGTAGGTCCGCTCCATGCACAGGATCTGGTCGGCGAGTGTGCGCTGTGCCTCGCGCACATCAGCTGACGGTGGGATGTACACACCAGCCAGGATGAATGAAGCGAACTCACGGGGAGAATAGAAGGGTTTGCTGTTGATAATCAAGGATTCCAGGTGAGGAGAGCAGTGCTGGAGGATCACTGTCACGTCGTTACACCAGTTGCTGTTCACATAAAAGCAGATTCCTCCACCTTTCCTCTTCCCGGTGAGCTCCGCGTCTCGTTCCGCTCTGTGAAGTTGGAAGCCGGCCAACTGCAGCGCAGAGTCCGGTACCATGCCACACAGCCACGTTTCCGTGAAGCACAGAACAGAAGATGAGAAGTCTCTGTTTCTACCCAACAGCAGCTGGAGTTCGTCCCCTTTGTTACACAGTGAGCGCACGTTAGAGAGGAATATCCCCGGTAACGGTGTGTGTCGGCCGCGCTGGCGGAGGCGCACAAGCGCACCAGCTCTTTTTCCTCTCCTCCGGCGCTTCACTGCGTGAGCAAAGGTGAGCGCACCTTTGAGTAAAATGTCCAGTAAATCCACAGAGGAAGCGATGAAAGTGGGAAATAAATCTTTGGGGATTGTTGCCCTGACGTTCAAGAGCTCTTCTCTTGAATAAGAGCAGCCAGTTGCGGATTTTACGACAAAAACAAGACAAAAAAGTGCGCACCAACACACCACAGCAGCCACCCGCGGCGCCATCTTGCCGATTAAGACCATGATTAAAAATCTCCTTCTCAGTCATATGCAGGAGAGAAAAATGCCTTTAACTTGGATTTAAACCTGTCCTGCTGCGGTTTGTTCCACTTCTTTGCAGCATAACAACTAAAAGCAGCATCATCATGTTTGCTGAGAACTCTGGGCTCCACTATCTGACCTGTGTCCATAGATCTGAGAGACCTGCTGGGTTCATACCTAACACATTTCTACACCAGCAGCAGAACTTTAAATTCTATTCTGAGGCTGACTGGGAGCCAGTGGATAGACTTTAAAGCTAGACTAATGTGCTCCTCTTTAGACTTTGTAACTCTGTCGTCACTGCTGTATGTATTTCAAACCAAGCTCGTCACTCTGTAGAAACATTTGGCAGTGCTTCAGTGTCACACCTTTACTCGTTTTGGTTAACCAACTATAATACAACATGCAGACTACCTGGATGTCTAGAACAAACAAATAAAAACCTAAAAACATTTTCACAGATGTCCAACTGTACTACTACATTTTTTTTACTATGTGTCGGTATATCTTACATCAAATAAAGTGCAGACGTTAGCGATCACTGATTAATCGACATCAATCAATAACTAGTGATTAATCGGTCCGGCTCAAATATTAAATGGATGTATAATATGTATGTGTAACATAGAAGTGCATTATTTCGCTGTTTACAGTAACATTTACATATTTTTATCCATGTTTACCGTTTGAGATTTCAGCAACTTTATTTTGAATTTTTTTTTTTTTTTACGTTGTATTACAAAAATTGAGTTTGCCTTTTCTTATTTATCAGTGGCTTCATAGTTCACAGTGTCACTAAGTAATAATAGTGTTCTGCTTCATTTAGTCATATTTTGGGTATTATAAAAATGTGCGGTCTTGTACAGTAAAAATCAATGTTCTCTTAATATATTGGGATCTGTATCTGCCCCTGAAATCCCATTTAATAAGAATAGTTTGGCTTATATTCTTACATTTCCTTCAGTGCTTCTTTGAGTCTGTGCAGCAGATGAATCATTTGTTCACAGCATCAATTATTACCTTAAATAACAAGGTACTTTTCCTTACAAACTGCATACAGGGATGTATGTTCCATTCAATGTTCCAAACTTAGTTGCGGAGGGCTGCAGTCCTGCATATTTTAGTAGTTCACCTGCTTTGAAGCAGAGCAGGAGGTCATGCATTCTGCAGAGCTGCAGTCATATTTATTAGGCTCAGTTTTGTAGAAGGAGAATGAGAGAGATCCAAGAACTGCATGACTGCATCCCTCCAAGATCCAATTTGATAATCGCTTTGTTTTATATCTTCCTAATGCCAAAGACTTTAATGTAGAGCTTTCTATTAAATAGTATTTTGGCTGAAAAGCAGCTTTTGCAATCTTTAGTAATGTTTTTGTTTTTTTAAATCAGCAGAGTCCAGAAATGGACTCTTCATTTCACTTTCCTGAGCTGACACTAAAAGCCTCCACTTTTCTGCTCTGATAGCACTTGGCACAGAGGCTTTATTTGTTGTTTTAGAGAAGGATGTAATCCTCCTGTGCTTTGTTTCCTTTGTACGCCACTCTTTAGGAGGCGGGGCTGCGTTTAGGAAGCATCGATTTTGGTTGTCTGATTATCAGCAGGACAGGTTACATTGAGGCTATCCCACTCAGCACGAACACAGGAGACGTTAGATCAGTGATTCCTAACCAGGAGATCGATATCAGCCAGAAAACAAATATCAGATTTTATCGGACTGTATCACATTGATCACATAGTTTTGGGAACAGTCTTAGAGTCTTAACTTAGAGCAGTGGACAATATTGTGTTGTTAATTTTGTTCCCACCATATGCTGACAGTAAAAAATGACTGATGTGAGCTTGAATTGTTTGCACTTTAAAAGTATATATTTTTTTAATTATTGGATTTATTTAGGTTATTTTTCAGGTTTTTATCATTTATTTTTTATTTATTTTATTCAATTGTTGAATACTGTAGATACTGTATTTTGTTGAAGGTTAACATTTATGTAATCATTTGGTTCATAATAAATGGGTCAGTTTCTCATCCCTGTTGCTGACTATTGTTCTGTTTGAATAACATCACTTGATCAAGTCTTTTTTAACATTCCACACTACAAAATAAGTCATAAAATTATGTATGATTTGTGCTGATATCGTATCAGATCCATATTGGTATAAACCAATATGCAAGGCTATATCGATATCGTATCGGAAGTGAAAAAGTTGTATCGGGACATCCCTAATTATGTATTTACAACTTTATAACTAGAATATTGCATTTCCTGAAGAAAATGCAAGTGAGGATGCAGGTGCTGGCCCCCATCGCATCTGCATTAGCTTAGCATTAGGATTAGCATTAGCTAGCATTACCATTAACCTAGCATTAGCATTAGTCTAGCAATAGCTGAACATTGGCAATAACGTTGAAAAAGCTGACATTTCCAGTAGAAATGAATGGTAAAGAAAACATGTAATAAGTCAAAAAGTTTAAACGTTACAAATTATAAAGGTACGAGCATAAACCTTGGGAACTTTCTGAATTTTTTGATAGCTTATTTGTCAAAATCGGACAAACGGTGTAGACAAAGACAAAAAAGACAAAAAACGGATAATAAATTGTGGCACAACTCTTTGAAAACAGTTTGAAAAGTAAAGCCTCAGCTTTTTCATTTAAAAAAATGTCCAAACTCTGTTTCAGGGTGACTTTTTAATCATTAGTCACAAATTGTTCTAGAAAGTCAACATATTTACATTTGCCTTTCAGCCTTTTATGACTGCATTATATGCAAATAGCAGCAGTTATTTATACACAAGCTCAGGTGCCATAAGTGACACCTTGAGAGCTTTTGCTTTATCCTCTTCTCACATTTTGCCTCTAAATCATTAATGTTATCTTTTTCAGTCCGAGCAGAAAAGTGGAGTGGAGCCCCCGTGCTTGTCCTCGCTGATGGCATGACTTATTTATTTGAAGCCCTTTTTATATCAGCTGATTTCATCCGCGCCTGCACTTAAATCTGTGACCTTTCACACCGAGCTATGCAGAGAATAAAGGCAGGCACAGCAAAGTACACTTAGAGATGAAAACTATGTTTGGGTTAGAGAAATATCAAAAATCAAAGTAAGAGATGCAGCAAAAAGTAGGGTTGACACATTTTGGGCTTCCTTCCTCTGTTGCTCAAATATTTATTCGCTCATAGCGTGAGAACAGCAGGGGACGGAAAACAAGAAGGATTCATGCTGGGCTCGGGGACTGCCTATGCACACACCCATGAATACACACGACAGAGAACAAACAAACAGACGGGTGGATTCACTGCTACCTGCAGCTACAGCTGAGGCTGAGCTCAGGTGGAAGAGGAATGTCGTCCAAAGAGAGCGTTTATTCCCTGAAAGCATTTATTCTGAGGCCTCATGGGCTCCGTTCCAGGGGAATGTGATGGAAAGTAGTTCAGTGTGTGTGTTTTTGTCTCGTGTGCCCCCTGAGCCTCTTCATTATGTCATGGGCACCCCTTAAATTCTCTGTGTCAGCAGGCATGTTTAAACCCTTTTCCTGTATCTAGTGCTACACTAACAAGAAATAGAAGACATTTATTTACGCTATTCTATAGAAGTGGGGGGGGGGGGGGGAAATCGATTCACATAATAATCGTGATTCTAATCATCCACAATTCTGCATCGATTCATAAACTTCAAAAGTCCAAAAAAAAAAATTTTTAAGAAAGTGTGTTTACCCAGGAAACACTGTAAACTGCACATACAAATACATATTAGTGTTCTCAAATAGAAAATTCCACGATACAAAAAGTCAGCTAGCTTCATGCTAACGTCTATGGGAAAACCCATGTGTATGCTCAAGCTAACATTTACCTCGATCAGCTGTGATTTATAACACCATTTATGCTTAACTTTCACAGTCTTAGGAGTGTTATCAAACATTACACTTAAAAATACTAAATCATATGCTTTTTTCAAGCCGAAAATACAAGAACTTAGTAGAGACCAGTAGGACATGGGCTTTCAAGATGGTTACCCTAGACACCAAAACACACAAACTCACCCATACCCTTACAGTTTATGACCATAGACACAGTATGTGTGTGTGTTTTTGTTTAGCATGAATAAATGTTACCTTTTGTTTTAAGTTTGCCTTTGTGTGATGACGACATTGGAATCAGTTTATTTAAAATTATCTGATACAAACTGTATTGTTGTGATGCCATGCATTGTATTAATTTTTGAATCAAGAATTGGTTGAATTGGTTAAAACGAGAATCGATTTTGAATCGAATCGTGACTTTAAGAATCGGAATTGAATTGTGAGACTCAAAGATTCACGTCCCTACTATTGTAGAATATTAGCCTTGCTTTTTCAGGGCCTCCAAATTTTCCGTTAGTTTGGAAAATAGACAAAGAAAAACTTAAATTCACCTTCTGATATGAAAGATTTAGCAGACCTGTATATATTATTGGAACCGGTTCTCGGTGCCCAGCCCTAATTATGATTACCTGATACGTCACTGAGACCTGAGGATGTACGTATAACCTTTTCATCTCAAGTGAATATAAAATTAAGAATTACATACATAAGACCAATTTGTCCTATTCAAAGTGCAAAAAGTGCCACTCTACAAATAAAAAAAGTCTGACCTGAGCTGACCAGGAGAGTTCTGTAATTACACATCAGCAGGGATGGAAGGGCTTTCATAACCAAGTGGTTCTCAACCTGGGGCCCTCGTCTCATAGCTTAGGGAAATGTTTATATTTTTAAACTATTATTCATGTCGTATCATTACAAAAGTGTGCAAGTACATGTGGGAACCAATGCAGCAATAAAACAAAGATACTTTACATGTATTATATAAGGATATCCCGATACAACTTTTTCACTTCCGATACGATACCTATATTGCGACCTTGACTATTGGCCGATATCGATACGATACGATATCAGCATGAATCATACATACTTTTATTACTTATTTTGTAGTGTGGAATGTTAGAAAAGACTTGATCAAGTGATGTTACTCAAACATAATTATGAACCAATTGGTTACATAAAATTTAACCTTCAGCATAATATCTAAAGTATTCCACAAGAGATTTTAGATACAGTCCGATAATATTCGATATTCATTTTCTGGCTGATATCACACCGATATCGGATCGAGACACCCCTAGTATTATACAGTCTATGGATACTGGTGTGATGGCTGTATCAATAGCTATAATATCATGCATCTTTTTTGCACATATTGTTTATTTTACACATTTTATGTTATATAGCATTCTAAGTTCATTACTACCACAAAGATATTAAATATTTAAGTTAAAACATTGAAAGAATAGGTCATTCCTTTGGCATTTAGGGCTACTCATGGCAGTAAATTATGAGCTGGTCCTTGATCCAGAAAGGAGTCCCTGGATCCAGAAAGCTGGCTATAAACGTCACCATATCCCTAATTGTAATAGAATATTTGTTAGAAACTATGTCATATCTATTCAGACTTGTTTTTTTTTTTTTTTACTTCAGAGCTGGGATTATGTCCTGTTATCCAGATTTATCAGTGGGAGTTTTATGGCTGAGAAGATTTTATGTTTTGTTTTCTTACTGGTTGAGGTTCAAACGAAAGCTAAAGTCTGATTGTTTATGGTCATCAATCTAACACGGGGGTTAAAAAGCCAGACCACCCATTCACACACAACAGTTCATTGGGTAGTTGTTTTTATTTTTGTCTGTTTCTCACAGAAACTCACTGACACTAACACAGATTTTTCTTGTCTCCCACTTGTTCTTGTTCTCCCATCGCACCGTGCGACCCACTGAAGAGGTGTTGATTGTTCGCTGCGAGCTATCGATCACCGCGTTAACGACAGCTCCATAAACAGAGGCGATGTGGCTGCTGCTACACAGTGATAGCATTCACGCTACCACGTCCTGCAGCACTTCCCTTTCCTTCCTGCTGACCTCTGCACAGCTTCAGGAGGAGGAAAAAAAAACCATGGTGGGGCTTATCTCTACTCGCTCAATTTAGCCTGCCTGAGGTGTTGGTGGGAAGTCACAGGTATCAGCAGGACAGTCGTGCTCTCTGCTCTCCTTATAATGATCAGAGGAAGCGTGAGTAGCAAACAGCTGCATTATATCTTATTATCTCTCAAACTCAGACTTCTATCAGCTCTGTCTCTTACCAGATGTCCTAAAATATTGTGGATAAGAAAAAGTGTAAGCAAATTGATTCTCTAATTCAGAAGTCACCAACCTTTCTGAAACTACGAGCTACTTCAAAGTAGGGGTGGGTACCTCACGATACGATACGCAATACAACGCTCGCGATAACGATTATCTCACGATACTGTGATTATCGATATATTGGTCAGAAATCAATCTGATATAACAAGACATAAGAAAAAAAACATTAAGTGAAAAAATAAAATTTTCATTTTAAATCTCTGAAAGACAAATATAAAGTGTCCTATGAACAGTGACACTATTTTAGTGCAATATTTCTGTAAATAAGTGTCAACATACCAATGTAAATGAATAAGTATCTCCAATAGTGATTTCTGTAAACAAAAATTAGGGTCTTTCTTAACAGTGACACCATTATACTGTAATATTCCAGTAAACAATATATTGGTTCCTTCAACAAACAGTGACAACATTTCTGTGAAAAAGCAGAAAAGGTTTTGGAAAAAATAAATAAAAAAAATCGATACTTAGCGGGAGCATATTGATAATCGATCATGCGGAAAAATATTGTGATATATCGCCGTATCGAGATATTGTCACACTCCTACTTCAAAGCTAGTGAATAGTTTAAAGGTCCCATGTCATGTTATTTTTCACCATTTCCATTAGTTCTAAGAACCCCAAAAATGTAATATTTGAGGTTTATTTTCCCAAACTCGCCTGTTTTCCAGAGTTTTAGCCTCTGAAAAGTCACTTTCTGAGCAACTCTACACAAACAGGCTGATTTGCGGCCTACTCATGCATATTTATGAGTTGGTGAGTTTTCCCTCAATAACCTCAGAATTATTAATTATTAGTAGCAAGTAAGGAATGAATTAAGATCTCAACATGCTAGGGTTATGGTTAACATTAATCCTAATCCTGTTTGGACTGCCATTAAGTGTATAATAAAGCATTTTTAAGATTAAGGCATTAATAAGTACTTATTGATGAGCAACTAGTTAATAGTTAATAGGTGTTCCCTAAACTAAAGTGTTTGGGGATAGTTAAAAATATGCTTTATAACAGATAAAGACATGGTGTAGGACTCTTAGATCAAAAAATCTATGGTATTTCTTCAGAAAAACAAGATAATTTACACACAATGGTATAAGTACAATGAAAAACACTGTTATTGATCCCAGGAAAGTGAATTCGCTTGTTGCAGCAACACAAAAAAAATCTGAATCAGAAGTCCCCGCGACCCTGAAATAGAACAAAGCGCGTCTGAAAATGGATGGACGGAGAATCAGAAGTACTTTCTTTATCCTAGGGGGGAAATAGCTTTGTCACTGAGGCTCGAGAAATATTACAAATGAAAAGAAGAAACACTAACAAAGAAAGAAAACATGCATAATTAGGTAAATTACTGTTAATTAAATAAGGATTAAATACAAGTGCACACATTGCAGTAGAAAAATAATAATAATACAAATATAATAGATATATACAAGTAGATGTCAGGTTAAAGTGAGGAGTTGTACAGTTTGAACGTCACAGGCAGGAATGATTTCTTTTGACACTAAAACAATAAGATAATAGTGCAAAATACAAATAAAAATGAAAGACAGGAATGAGTAAATACTGTTTTGGAAAATAAACAAAGTATGAATCATCTTTGAGGATTTTAATAGCTGTTATATCTATAATCATACAATGCAATATATGTAGTTTCTGTCGTTAAACACATTTTTCTGACCCCTCTACTCCGTCTTACGGGTGGTCCACTTCAGCCTCGACTTTTTACGTTTTCCATACAAAGCCACCCATCAAACAATGCCAGTTTGTGTTTTTCCTGAACCTATTTTTGCTGCTACGTGGGCCTGCCGCTCGCTTGCATCCTCATGTTGTGAGGTTGAGACAATAACAGAGAGGGTTTCGTGTTTGTTGCACAGACTCGACCCTTCGTGCCCCCTTCCTGTTGTCTCTGACATGCCTCCTCGTTCTCCGAGCCCAGGCCTTTGACCTTCAGAGCAGAGACGAGACACGCTGTGTTCTCCTCCGTTTGACAGTGCTGTGAGAAACACATTTTTCCAGAGCACAGCTACACTGCAGCGTCAATACAAAAGCAGTTAAAAAGTGTAATTTAGGTGTGAAACTCAGGAATTTGATGTCAAAACAATGAAGGTGAATTATCTCGTTGGAACGTTTACAAAGGAGCCGTTTAAAGCCATTCTTTGTTCGAATCATTGCTTGTTAATACAATTATAAATTCAGGTTTTACAATTTATTGGATACTCTAAGCTTTAGTAGATTAAACTCATGCTGGGCAGTAGATAGTGTCATTTCTGTGGGTTTTGTGATATTTTTTTTTTATATACTGCAATACCAGTAGATATAGTGCAGTGGTTTTGGATCGTGACCCCATTCAAGAATTTCTGGCGACCCTAAAGACATTTTTTCTTCTAGAATTAGTTTTTGATCAAGTTTGTTATACTGTGACACAAATACAGAGTTGCCAGTATTAGTAACAAGTTGTGCCGGCTCAGATAGTTTTATACTACATTTTATTGTTATTATTATCACCAGGATTTATAGTTGACAAAGTAAATGTATAGAATACAGTTGTTTCAGTTTGTGTGTCGTTATAATTTGCAAAAGAATTATAATTAAGAAATGGAAAACAATAGCACTTTTTAAAATCAATTACTAGACATTTCAGGCGACCCCAGGTTGCACTAAAAACACTAATATAGTCTGCAGTTTTTGAATGGCCTTTGGTGTGAATATTAATGTGTTTCTGCAATATAATATATCATTTTAAGACTATTAACTGCTGTGATTTTTCTATTAATCATTTGAAAATGTGGTTAACACTAGGCCTGGGCGATATTTGGAGATTTCTATTTTGGTGAAATAGAAAATTACAATATTGCCTATAACAATATGTTTTTTATGTTGAGGCTTATTTTGTATTTATATACTAGTTTTAGGAATTGCTGCTTTCACTACTTCTCAGAACAGCATGAAAAGCACAGTTAGATGGAATTCTGAGTGCGTCCTAATCCAGACCTTCCCCTAAACAAGCCACACTACAGAACTCACTCACACGTGCTGTCCTATATAGGCGAAAAAGACAAAAGTGGAACATAATGTGCAGCTGTTTGATAATAAATGCTTTGTTAATAATTGTCTTTCTGTTAAGACTTTATCGAGTTAAAAATATTCAGATTTGAGTTTTGGTCCAATCGCTCATGACATGCAAATGATTAATTCTACTGTTCCATGTGTACCAACGCCATTTTGTCGTATTTTTTTTCCCTAACTTCTCACCATTTCCTTTATCATTAGCTGTTCCACTTCTGAAATAATCGTAATAATGCATTTTGTAAGAGCTCCGTCTTCCACGTAGACAACGGAGGTTTAATTCCCAGTGTGACTCTTTTTGTACATTTTTGTTCGAGGAAGTACGAAACGGAATCGTTTGAAGCAACACGAAAAAAGAATGCAAAAATGATTTTGGAAAGCATTAAACAGTAGATTAATTAACGTGTCAGATCGGGTTAGTACATGTTAACATGTATTAACCTGTATTAAGCCAAAAATCGTTTTCTTAATGAAGTCTTATTTTAAAGATGTTAAACTAAAAGTACAGTGGAAAAAAAAGAAATGTGAATTAGACTTTAACATTTTAGGAATAGTAGTTAAATGACTGTCCAGTTCCTACTTACTACTAGCCCTACCGTACGTTTCAAGCCTTGTGTGACTAAAGCAAAGAATAGAAACAGTTTGTGTGTGTTAAAGGTTCACTCATCTCCATTTGTTCTAAGAACCCCAAAAACATAATATTTGAGCTTTATTTTCCCAAACTCGCCTGTTTTTCCAGAGTTTCAGCCTCTGAAAAGTCACTTTGAGCAACTCCACACAAACAGGCTGATTTGCGGCCTACTTATGCATATTCATGAGTGGGCGTGTCTATAGATGGGACACTGACTTCCTCAGAGACAGAGCGTGGGGGCGGGGCGTTCATTGGTACATACATAGACTGTAGAAAATACATACATAGCGTGAAGGACGCTGATATGCTCACCTTCGTGGGCGTGTCTGTTTACATGTCAATCATGGCAGAGAGCTTCCTGGAGGCGCGGTTTCTCCAGCTCAGTTCCGCGTCAAATATGTCATCAAAGTGGGAACGCGTCATCAAATTGTAGCGAGGTGTTTGGGCTCATCCTGCAGTAAGAAAGGAGCTAATCATCCTCTACGTAACTAACGATTGAGGGAATCAATGAAAAAACACTTTTATGATGTAAAACACAGAAAAGTTGATTTAGCGTAACATGGGCCCTTTAATCTCCAGACCTTGAGAAGAATTTCAAAGTGCAACTTCTCCAAAAACATGCAGCAAGTTTGTGAAAAAGCTGGAGAGGAATGTGTAACATTTAATGGCCCGCATTACAAAATGATGCCAACTTGCTCAACTCAAGGTTTAAGTAGTTATTTTTCCTTATTTTCATTTCAGAGAACAAGTGTGAATTGTTCTGATTTCGTTTCTTCATTATTTCTCAAACAACAACAATCGTAGTGTTCATTCAGTTCTTTTGTGCAGAAAGCAAAATAAAGTCTGTCCAGTTCCTACTTACGACTGGCCCTACCGTACGTTTTAAGCCTTGTGTGACCAAAGCAAAGAATAGAAACAGTTTCTGTATGTGTTAATCTTTCAAAGTGCGACTTCTCTTAAAAAGATATGCAGCAAGTTTGTGAAAAAGCTGGAGGAGAATGTGTAACATTTAATGGCCCGCTTCACAAGAAGATCCAAACTCGCTCGACTCAATTAAGTAGATAGTTATTTTTTCCTCCTTTTCATTTCGTGGAACAAGTGTGAATTGTTCTGATTTTGTTTCTTTGATTTGATTATTCTCGTTTCATATGTCATCTTTGAAATGCCGTTTATGTCTGAAGTGAAGCAGACCTTCAGAGCTGAAAAGACTGTCAATTAGGCTTTTTAGTCATTTCCTCTTTTTATTTGCTCTCAGCATTATGTGTCGGAGACGGAATTTTCTTTGCTTTTTGAATTCCCTCTGTGTACTATTGTGTACACGAGAGTCTTTGAAATGCCTACAGAGGAGCTCCAGTGGAGAAAAATCCCAGTGACTGCTCCTTGGTGCAGAGCTGGGAAATGAAACCTTGCCTGTCTGTCATTGTGGCAGAGGAAGACTCCCTAATTTCCCAGAGATATTATCCTCACCCCCACCTCCTACATTGTTCCCAAGGATCAAGTTCACGGAGGTCGGGCTGGAGGAGGGTAATGGGACCCTTGTCCCTGCGTCTCAGGGCAGGTTGAATAGTTCTTGGCCCCTGGCCCCACATCTCAACCCCCCCATCCCCTTCCCCTACTCCTGTGCCCCATACAGCTTCGGTGAATAGGACCTAGATTCCCCCTTCCCTTTATTAGACTGCTCTCCAGTTTCTCCAGACTGGCCTCTCTTCCTGACAGATCCATATTTCAAAGAGGTTAGAGTCCATGTTCACATGCAGTGGCATCTGTCTTCCTGTAACACCCCAGTGCACCTGCTCTGTGCACACCTGCTGCAACACACACACACACACACTCACACACAAAGAAACTTTTCTTAACCTGAGCGTCCCACGTTGGATTTATGAGCTGCTAAGACGCCATGACACCAGTTTTTCACCAGCATTTTGGGACCAACTAGGATAGTAGGGGTGTGCATTGCCATGAATCTTATCTGACCATACGATACAATCAGGGCTTTAAATTAACTCCCACCAAATGCTGGTAAAAATGAACATTTTGGTGGATAACATTGTAGCGTTAGCCATTTTGGCTGGTGAAGAATGAAACAAATACCACTGCGTCTGTTTGAGTGGGCAGACTGCAGAAACGATGTTGCAACATTGTTGCCAGATTGGGCTGTTTTCCACCAAGAAATTTGAGTTGTGGTCATGTTTTTGTGTGTGTTTAGACTTTAAAATGTAATGTGTATCTAGAAACACTGCTGGTTGTACTAATCCTACATTTCCCATGAACACTATGTCGTGACGTGTCATACAACAATTGGCTACGTGCTTACGTTGTGGTTCGTTTTCGGAGGAGTCAGACGGAGTGATGATGTAAAATTAGTTAGGAACAAACAAACGTGAAGATATTTATCGGGTGTTGAAAAACCTAAACTGTGGAAAAGGAAGGCTGCTGCTGACACAGGGGAAATGAAGATTAAAGAGGATCTGAGAAGAAGTTAGTGCGTCATTACTTCTATTCTTTCTAACTTCAAACAGTGTTCCAAGGATCCAATTCTCATCTGAGTCTTAAAGTTTATTAAGTTATGAGAATATACTTTATAAAATGTTTACTTCTCTGACACACCCAAAGTTCCATATTGCACCTTTTAGGCATTGTTTTTAAATGAAATGTTTATATTTTTACCATTTTAATGTATTTCACTAAATTACAAACATTTAAAAAAAAAACATGAACGTTTAAATCTATTCTGTGGCTCATAATAGTTTATTTTCGCTGGAAAAAAAATTTGACTGGCGGAAAATCTGGTTTGCTGGTAATTTTATGAATCTACTAGCCATGCTGACTGGTGATCTAAAAAGTGAATTTAAAGCCCTGGATACAATTGACAATATAATATAATATATACACTAAACATGATATACATCACAATATCAATAACTACAAATTTCACCTTTAAAAGTACAAAATGGTATGAAATACAATTTATTTGAGTATGTTTTATAAGCTAAAATGCATTGAGGAGTGAGGTAGTTCAACAAGGTTTGATGTTGATGTGAATGTTAGCACAATTAAATAAAAAAAAACATGATTTAAAAAATCAATTTGGACATTTTTTGGATCAATATGATAATTGCAGTGAAATATCACGATATGTCGACAAATTGACTTTTTCTTACATCCTAATAAGATAGAAATGCTAAACTTAGACAGCATGTAAATGCGACTTAAGGCTAATGCAACCTGTATCTGATCTGTTAAAGACAGTTTGAACAGCACAAATGAGATTCTCTCTAATCCGACCCAGATCACTTTCATATGTTTTCCTAAATCCAATATGTATATACTGTGTGAACAGCCAGGTCACATTTATACAACCTTTACATCATTCAAATGTGATAAATGGCACCATTTTGCATTTGTCCAAAAACAAATCCAAATTGTGCATTAAGACCATCCTGTAGTTGAGCTCAAATTAATTACAGATAAAATATATACTGGATTTTTTTCCTCTTCCATGGATTATGTATTTGTCATAAATATCATAGATATAAACACTGATATTCTTGACTTCACATAGAATCACGGCTGGAAGTGAAAATATTTCCTTATGCTTTCAAATGTTGACAGAATGAACTGTAAAACAAGTCATGTTAAAGCATTTACAGTAGCCTTTTAGCTATGGAGCTACTGTAACTGTTCAGAGTAAGTCAGTCAAGGCCTTACTCTTGTTTAAATGAAACGTTAGCATCCAAGTGTAGGTTTTTAGCATCTGCTGGTATGAAAACAAGTTTCTGTGATGGTGACTGATGTATGTGGAGCTTTCGTGCTCAGTGCTGCTTCTACACCTGTGCTGTTTTAACTGACTCCTATGTTGTTATAAAATCAGATATATACTATAGATCATAATCATGGAATGAATGAGTGATTACCCACATTTTAAATAATCTCATATGTAAATAAGTGGAAATAAACCATATTCAGTTCATGTTCTAATCAAGATCATTTTGTGAGTATTTGGTGTCGTTTTGTGAGTTTTTGTTGTTGTGTGACTGTTCTTGTTTATTATTCAGTATATTTTTCTTTTATCTTGTCTGTTTTCGTGTGTTGGTATTATTTAAATTATTCTATCTTCGTGTGTATGTTTTTGGTGTCGTTTGGTTGTTTATGTGGTTTTGTGTTATTTTTGTGTATTTTTTAGTGTGTTTTTCTCATTTAGTGTGTCTTTTGTTGTCGTTTTGCGCGTTGCTGGTAATAGTAAGTATTTTTCTTTTTTGGAGTGTGTGTGTTTTTGGTGTCATTTTCTGTATTTTGTTTTGTCTGTTTTTTATTATTCAGTATATTTTTCTTTTACTTTGTGTGTTTTTGTTGTCGTTTTATGAGTTGCTGGTAATATTTAGTATGATTATAATTTTTAACTACAAATAAACATAAACCCCCATATTGTTTATGCTGTTATTTGGTCATTTTTAACTTTCTCTCTTTCAAGTACCCACTGTTGTGCCATTGCGTACCCCCATTTGAGAAACACTATCAGAGGTTCTCCTTTAGAATTAATTGTTGGGATGATGAAATATTTTAGTGTTGGTGGTGACATCGGTTCGACGGTATGTGTTTTTGCAGTCGCCAGCTTATCCCCATCAGGGCCGTAAACAGCTGATGTTCATCCCAGTGTTTTTAGGGAGTAAAGTAGGGCACCCCAGGGTCAGGACAGGGGTTGAGTTCCTACAATGGTTCCTGCAGGTTAAACTGCAGCTGTCTGCATCAGAGCAGACCCATGGGAGACAGTGTGTGTGTGTATGAACCAAGCCATCCCAGTGCTTGTAACCTTCCTAAGGGGTCCAAGTCTGGTGACTAACTCTTAGCGCCTCAGCATTGGCAGCACGTCTGCACAGAGATTAATCCATTGCACACTCCATCAGTCTTTGGGCACTGGTTATTAGTGCTGGGGCCGAGTGCACACACATGTATACACACACACACGCACACACTCCAACAAGGCCCCTAGACTGTTATGACTTCGCCTTCCACCTCCGTCCCCAAAGTTTGCAAAGGTGGCCTTGGTTTGGAGAGGCCATTTGTCAAAGCCCAGCCAGCACCTCCACTTGGCTCCTTTTAATAGGGCTACTACCACGCTCTGGGACTACACACACACACACACTGCTTTGCACATACTCATACAGCCCTCTGAGTGTCAGGTGCTGCATCCCACTGGGCTTATAAAAGTCCCATTAACATGGCCTTCCTCATTGGTCCTGACAGGTTGATCAATTAGGCCCCTCCCCCCAGCTGACCCCAGCGCTCGCTCTGACTGAGAGGTCAGACACGATAGATCGCCAGACTTGCTCATGCTCTCTCTCCCCTGATCTCTGCAGGGTAGTGTGTACTTTGTTTTTCTGTCTCCTGGAGCTTCAGGAACAAATGTCTTCCCTGGACTAGAGTTACATCATAAAACAGTCATTTTAGATGGACACGGTGCGGCGTCGGTTAGCCAACTTAACTTTGAACAGGGCTGCGTGTTCACATTGATAAATAAGTTGGTTATATTAGGCCTGGAATGATTTGTCTAATAAAATGACTAAATCAATTCTGAAAATGAGTCTTTTAGACCAGTGGTTCTCAATCTTTTCTGTCCACAACCCCCAAAACAAAGGCTCCAGAGACCCCCCACTGTACCTGAAGGTGGTTGAACACAGACATGAACATTGAAGAACAGTCATGTGGAGACAGGACCATCTATAAGGGGGAATAAAGGGGAGAGATTTTTGGGGTCTATCCATAAAGTCAACAAAATGACGATCTATTGTTCTATGAATCTGTGATAACCACATTTATTTATTGATCTGAACAATATCCACGGTTATCCAGGAAGTTTATTATTATTTGTGCCATAGTATATAGTCATCTTATAGATGTAAATCCTAGTTTTAATCAGAAATTAAATAGGTTAAAAGTGACCAAAAATGGTGGAAAAGATGGTGAAATGGGATTTTAAAAACTTACAAATTAGAGTGGTGACAGAAAAAGTGGTAAAAAGGGTTTAAAGTGTCAATATTGGCATAAAAAAGTACAAACAATTAGTTTAAACTGGCAAATAATGAACATGAATAATCGTGAATGTGGTTAAATTGGGGGAAAAAAGCATGAAATATGGTGAAAAGAGGTTAAAAGTGACAATAATGGGTCCACATATGCAACATTAGGTGGATGCAAAAATGGCAGAAAGGGTTTAAAAGTGCTGAAAATGTCTTCAAAATGGAAAAAATGTGCAGAAAAGCCATTGAAATTTGATAGAGAAGTGGCAGAAATGTCACAAAAATGCATTAAAAGGAGCAAAAATGTGGTTGCATTCTGATATGTATCTGATATATACTGTTTTATTTTCAACAAATGCAATAATACAAAAAACAATATTACAATAAAACAAAAGATTTGATGCAGATGGCTTCCGTCCAGAAAAAAACCAAACAAAAACATATTATTGCATACATTATTCAAGCAATGTTGCTTATTAGACCTTTATTTGAGTAATACCTATTTAACAGGTCATGTGTAATTAGTTTTTTAGATTCTAGAATGTTTTGTGTCACTAAATCTGTAATAAGATCAAGAAGCTTAAAGACTGCAAAACGTGAGATTTCTCCTACATGAATAATCCATTTAAAAAATGGATTGATTAACCAATCACTAAAATCTTTTACTGCAGCCCTAATATATATCTATAAATATTAAATTGTTTTATGAATAACAACAAAACAACCATTAAAACAGAAACCTGCATAAATATAAATGTAACCACTTATAATTAAATAGCAAAGATTACTTACAAAATAATGTTTTTATTTTGTTAAAGGAAGCTGTGTTTGTTATTGAGTTATTTTGTTTTTGGACACGCCCCTTATAGATATTAGTTAAAACCTAGCTAAAAAAAATGCAGAATTTAATGTGTGGTTTTGTTTTTCAATATTTTGTTAATTTTTTCAAGTTTAATATAAACTTATTGTTCATTGAAACACTGTATTTATTGAAGCAATGTTTTTATTTAAGTAATGCCTTTTTAAAAGGTCATTATTATGATTACTTTGTTACATTCTTGTGCAACAAAAAGAGTTCACGAGGATTTGTGTGTCACTAAATCTGTTTGTTGGACTGAAATATGCAAAACGTGATTTATCAAATATGATTATTCAATTATTCGTTTTTAAAAAAGTGGATGGATTAATCGATTGCTAAAGGAATCGTTTACTGCAGCGCGAGTTAAGAGTGATGTCACGCCTGGAGAGACTCCATGCCGCCGTCCTAATGATGTCCAGGGGCCTAATTGAATATTGACGTTCTCCATACCAGAGCTAAATGGCTTCTGTCTGTATCACCTCCTCCTCTGGCCTCCGGGCGGAGACGATTTTAACCTGTTTGCACAGTTTTTTTTTTTTAACTCCCTTAAGGGGAGGGAGTACGTTAGGCATCCCTGTTACCATGGTTACCATCTTTTCTCCTGCACTTGATGCAGTGCTGTTTTTGTGCGCCGACAACGTTTTTTTTGGGGGTAAATCTCTTTTCTTCTTCGTTTGGAAACAAAGCGCAATGAAATGCGAAGTTTTCACTCCCTGTTTCTATTTCTGGGAGCGTGTTTTACTTCCTCCCGCTGCACTCGCCTCCGGACGCCACTTCTCCTTTGTTGCCACGGCGACACTCCACAGATGGCGGGTGTCAAGGAGAGACTGGACTCTGAATGTAGTCAATAACACACACACACACACTAGACTGTATTTATACATTGGATCAACACACAAAGATGCTGCCAAATCCTTTTTAACACTTGTATAATAGTAGATATTGTGTGTACACACACACACGCACACACACACACTAATAAAGCTGGTGTCACAGCGGCACAGAGGAAACACTCTGTGTGAGCAGGATGTCATTAATCTTTTCGGTGGTTAACGAATGTACTTCCATGCTCGGTATATTTCATTGTTGGACGACCAACAATGGGCTCATTGTGGCGTCGCACTCCTGCACTCACCATCGATCCCTTTGGTTCGGCTTTAGGCTTCATTTCCTAGACTTGTGCTTTTATGAGGCAAAAACGTTTTAAAATGTGCATTTGTTCTTTGAGAAAGGACAATTTAAAGCAGACACAGGCAACTGGTGGCCCTCTATCTAATTTTATGCATCCTCCAAAGTAAATGTACAAAATGACAAAAAAAAAATACACAAAACAAAAGCAAAAATACATTGAAAAAGGCAAACAATTACAACATTGTAGGAAAATACAAGAAAAACAGAAAATACTCCAAAAACATACAAAACTACAACAGTAATACACAAAATTACAGGAAATTATGACATAAGTACACAGAAAAATGACTACGCAAACCTACAGTACTAACGAACAAGCAAAACGACAACACAAGTACACAAAAATTACTCCAAA
This sequence comes from Gouania willdenowi, assembly GCF_900634775.1. Classification (NCBI taxonomy): domain Eukaryota; kingdom Metazoa; phylum Chordata; class Actinopteri; order Blenniiformes; family Gobiesocidae; genus Gouania; species Gouania willdenowi. The sequence goes on from NC_041046.1 coordinate 40,156,085, forward strand.
AAAACAAAATGACAGCATAAATACAGATTATGGGAAAATACACAATAGGACAACAGAAATGCACAAAATGCCTTTCATTCATTAACTCTTAGAGTCTTGCATTTTACTTTACCATCACATGAATGTAGTGATTTTTAACTATACATTTTTCCACAAATCTCCCCTAAATTCCCCTAATTACACAAAAATCTGTTACAAAATTTAAGTGAATTGAACTGACATTGAAAACTCGGGCACAATAATGTTAAAGTTGTTCTTTTCTCCCCATCTAAAATCTACGGCCCACTTGAGCTCAAACTGGTCCATATTTGGCCTTTGAACTAAAATGAGTTTGACACCCCTGGTCTACAGTTTTTGAACAATGTGTAAAGCCAATGTTTGCAAGAAGAGAAAAACTTCACAGAAACAAATAACGACACTAAGTTAGAGTTATCCAGACGTTGGCTCCTAAAAGGTTTGGATGAAATTCGGTGCTATGAGAGACATCTGTGATCTCCCGTCCATGAACAGATATCCTTTCATGCAGCTTTTATCACAGTTGCTAGCCATATTTGTGCACTTCCAACTTTTAACTACTCAGCCATGGCTCGTTTCTGCCTTTTAGGCTACTTCTACATGCTGAGTGGGTGCATGGACGCATACAAAAAGCAGGTAGTTGGTGAGAAAGGTGTTTATTCATCTCGTAACGTATGGATGCTGCATGAATAACTACACTTCCAACAATGTAAACAGACCACAAAAATGACCTTACCCACAGATGTGGGTACATTTCCGTGAAAAATAAAACTCAACCAGGCACTTCGAAAAGGTTCTGATGCTGGGAGACGGTGTAATGAAGCGTGTGGGTTACTACATCCAACAACCAAACATTTTGATTTCTCCTCTCGTAACTTCTGCATCCTGGAGCTTGGACTACAAAATAAAAGCGAGAAATAAAAATGGCGGATTGCTCGAAGTGTTGGACCTGGAGTTGATGTACTAATTTGGCAGTTCCGCTGCAAATACTGTGATGTAATAGTTCAAAAAACGTAATAGAGAATAGAAAAATCGAAACAAATTGAAAAATATGAGCAAAACAGAATATAAAGATATCAACGGAGCACCTGAAGAGACTAATTTGATTTTTTCTGTACTTCTAAGCACTCTAAATATACAACAAAATGCATTTAAGGGCTAAAAAAGTGGATTTAGTATGATATGTCCCCTTAAAGTCACACAATGTTTTCTCTCTTATTTTTCATTTCTCCTGCGTGATGAATTGGATCCTCTAAAGAGCTAGATTTGGCCCCAGGGTCATGAGTTTAAAACTTGTTTTAATATAATGGCATCGGATGCAAACAGCTACTGTATTTTATACAATGTTTTAATGTGAAATCCAGAGAGCAGGACACACACACACACACACGTCGCCTTCAGCTCAGCGCTTTCTAAGATCCTTCGTCTGAGCAGCAGCAGCAGCGAGTCCTCCCAGCAATCCATTATACTTCCATTAGCCATGATTTGTGTGATTAGTTCTAATTAATCAGTTCAGTCCGTGGCCTTCACTCCCTCGCTCGCTCCTCACATTTCATTTTTTATCTCATTTCTCAGCTCTCCACACGGCGAGAGAACCAGGCCACGACTGAGCGAGCACATCAAAGATCGAGCCGCCGCCTTTTAGTCCGAGCGCACAAACAGTCAATAATACTGTAGTTGATCTGCACATCGTTGTGTTCTCCCCTCACTGATGGGATTGTTCTAGCTCTAGTTTCTAGAATTCTACAGACGTGTGCTGAAGTGAACCAGGGAGTTTGATGATGTGATGTTTTACACACGGCCCAGCTTGGCCCTTCCTCTGGAACAGTAGCTATTGATCTTTTCATCCTTCACTGTAACAAAGCCTATTGATGCAGTCCTGGTTTCTTATTGGTGGAGAATCACACACACACACACACACAGGATCGTCACTTAGTGCCTGTAAGCTCATCGCTCTGCATCGCTGCAAACTACAAATTTAAAGTCACGTGGCATTTTCCTCTTTTTTTTCTTCTTCCTCGAGGTCAGTTCATATTCCGAGGTTTTTATCTGATGATAATCTATCTTCCAATCCTCTGGTGTCATCTTTCTTCTGCCATTACCACTATTGTGATAAATGAAGGCTCAATTTATCAGCCCAGCCCTGCTCCATTCCTCTTTCTACCGCTGGTTTCCATCGGTCGCGCTCTTACACCTAACCTCTGTACGCTTCACTTTATTTCTCCATCTGTTTTCACCACCCTCCTCCGTCCATCCATCATCCATCCATCCATCCGTCAGTCCAACCGTCCCTCATTCCCATTCGTTCACGTGGAGGCTCTTTTTTTTGCGGCTGTCACCCTCAGAGATGCAGACTTCCCTTCAGTTGGCTGGAGGTGGCCCAGCTGCTGTCAATCACTCTGGATGGAGGGGGGTGTGAAGGGGGGGGCGTCTGACAGACACACAATGTGGTTTCCTGCTGTTGAAAATGTTCTTTTTTTTACTTCATCGACTCCCGTTTTTGAAACGCTTTTGCTGAGATGAATTAGAATAGTTTTCACTTAAGGTTATATGGTTTATATGGTTTTATGGTTTATATGATTTATATGTTTTTGTGGTTTATTTGATTTATATGTTTTATGGTTTATATTGTTTTATGGTTTATATGGTCGTCTCCTCACAGATCGGACACAGAATCCTCCTTTCAAACCGAGTCATGAGAATGTACTGTGGATTCAGAAAACTAACAAATAAGTAGCAAATGGCTATTACTCTCATGTCTGAATATTAATTATGGTTTGGATATTTGATGCAAGTTGTTATTTTCAGTTAATATAATCCAGATATTGTGCTATAGATAAGAACAGTTTTCTTCTGCATAATTAATCATCTGTACTTCCGTGGTAGGAATGGTTACTACCAATGACACCAGTGTTTTTCCAATGCATTATAGGAGCAATATATTTATGGTCATACTTTACACCAGCGATGGGCATCTTTTATCACATTCATCATAATTTAGAATAACGACAAATCTGAGCCTTAAAAAAGTAATGAACAATGGGTTTGTGTGTGTTTTTGCTATTGTTTTGTATATTTTTCTGTCATTTTTGTTGTCGCGTTGCATATTTTGGGAGTAATTCTGCATCGTTGTGTGTTTTTGGATTAATTTTTGTTTATGTTTTGTTATTTGTGTCAATGTTATTTCGTCTTTACTGTATTTGTTGCCATTTTTTGTGTATTTTTGTTGTCGTTTTTTGTATTTTTGTCGATGTTTTGTACAATTTTGAGTTTCTTTAGTGTATAATTGTTGTCATTTTGTGCGTTTTTGTTGTCCAGCACTTAAAGGTCAGATACCACAGCACATCTCTGTCGGTCGACTGGAGTACATGCCGTGACTGGCTGGAGATGTTCAAAAAGAATAAAAGGACGTCATGCATACTAAACAGTTTAAATAGCAGCACATAATCCAACACTTTCTCTTTTTCGTTCACTTTGTATTTCCTAATTTAGACTATTGCTTTAATTACTTTTATTTTGGAAAAAAGCTTAAGCGTTATCGTTTGCCATTGAGGTTTAATGAGGAGTGAGGGAGAAAAGGTTCATTTTTTTTAATTGTTTCTCATCACCAAAGCCACTCCCTAAGCCTAAAGCAGACACACAATACAACTACACACACACACACACACACACACACACACACAGACACACACACACACACACACACACACACAGAAAAGTGAGCGCTAAAGACTCTAAACCTCTAAGACAGGGGTGTCAAACTTGTTTTAGTTAAGGGGCCAAATACAGACCAGTTTGATCTTAATTGGGTCACAAGTTTAGGTGTGAAAAAAGCAAATTCACCATTAACGTGCCCTGGTTTGCTTTTTCGTCTATAAATTACTGTATACATAAAGGACAAAGTATGAGAGTATATCAGTCCCTGCAACAACTTCACTTGAATGTTTTGTGGACTAATTTGAGGAAAATTTGCCAGATTTTGGAAAAACTGGGAGTTCTTTCAACAATTTGAGATTAAAAATGACTGCTGTTATGTGATATATAGTGGATTTTAATAGAATTTTTGTATTTGGACGGGCTGATATATCTCCAACTGATTTAGTTGGTCATTTACAAATTAATTTGTACTTTCTGGAGTGGGTTGGATTTGGCCCCCAGGCATGGGTTTGACGCGTGCTCTAAAACATAAAACTGATGTAAGATGCCTGGTTAAACCTGGTTTTATTGAACATTTTTGGCTTTAATGTGTTTATTTAAAAACTCCTGGCTTGGACTCCAGCTGATGTGATCTCTGCTCTGTGCTCTGTGCTCTGCAGGACTCCGTGGTTTAACGGCTGGGGGTTTAACCTGCCTCGAGGTCAGTCTCTGCTGGATAAATGGAACCAGGTCCCTGAAGACATCGACATCCTCATGACACATGGACCACCGCTCGGTGAGTGCCGTTAACCTCTTTAAAATATGAATAAAGTCATATGAAAGAGTTGGATTTTCCATAAAGGGATCCTCTACTGTTTTTACAAATCAGAAGATCGATGTCTAACAAAACACGTTATGCACCATATTCATGTACCGTAATTGCCTTTTAAAAATGGCACTACTTTATCGTTTTAGAGCCTGTGTTCCTTGAAATCTTGTGATTGATGATGTCACAGGGCCCCACTGCCTGTAAACATCCTATTGTTTTCTATTGGAGTGAAGCATTCAGCCTGATTTTTAGATCATTTTTGGTTGCTTTAAATAATCAAGAAAATGTAATGATGTTGATTTAAGCCTTTTTGGTTTACCGAAAAATCAGTTGTGACCTGAAAAAAATCTGTTCCTGCCAGTTCCAAATCCGCAGTTTCATAGTAGATAATAAAGCAGAGAAAAAGGGCTCTCCTAAAGGGCGTTTACTCTCCCTTAAACAGTGCACGGGCGACGCTCTGGTGGCTAAAGTTAGCAAGTAAATCACAGACTGTTGAAGACACAGAAACCCTGATAATATAAGTCCTCTTGGGTGGGAACACAGGCTATAAAACGGTAAAGTAGTCCCATTTTTTAAAAGGCAATTAAATTAATATGGTGCATAATAATGCCTTTTGTTAGGCATAGATCTTCTAATAAGTACATTTCAAAGATTTTAGGCCAAACTTGTAAAAATAGTGGAGGATCCTTCAAAGGGTACCATGAGTTAATGTTAATTGCAAACTCCTAAATGATCATACATAGGACTAGATATTATGTGGGGTTATTATCCCCCGCCACAATGTGGAAGGGGGATATACAATAGGATTGAGCTCCGTCCATCTGTCCGAGTTAAAGGGAACAGCTTTTCTCAGAAACAGTTTAAAATAGGCTTCAGGTTATCAATACCTTGATGGAATTCGAAAATGAGAAACTCGCAAATATTTGTTCCAGAGATATTGTCCTTGTTTAGTTTTTTTTTTTTTTACTTTATTCGAGGTATCTTCAAAAGGGACAGCTTTTCTTAGAAACCCTTTAAGATAGTTAGTAATATTATATTCTGATGTGATCATATTTTGCTATGTATACATCTAAGTTCTTAGATTTAGGACATTTAGGAAAAGGTTGTGAGTTATAATGATAACCAGTCTGGTGGGGGGTGTCTTCTTGTTTTATTTGGAAGTTCTCTTAGAGCAGCCAGGAATTCATTAAAGCTGCCATTGGTCATGATACATCAGACAACATATGATCACAGCATTAAATTAAAATAACAGTTTTTCCTGGAGTGCTTGTTTGAATCCCGACAACCTCACAAAGTCACGTTCATGATGCAGCTGTGACCATTTGATTGCATAGAAACGTGATTGTGCAGCTTTATCTTCTTATCTGTAGTCGTTAAAATAAAATCAACTCACAGACCACAAAAAAAAAAACAATGAGATGCAAACTACCACTAAGATGAAATTGCTTGGAGTGAATCGTTGTGGAAAATATTAAGTGGGAATGAACTGCATTCATTCAGGTTTTAAAGCAACATTGTGAACCTTTGCTTTCAGGGTTTAGAGACTGGGTTCCTAAAGAGCTGCAGAGGGTGGGCTGTGTGGAGCTGCTCAACACGGTGCAGAAGAGGGTTCGACCCAAGCTTCACGCCTTTGGAGGCATTCACGAAGGTAACTACTACTTTTTTACCTCTTCTTACCCATTGTTGTTATCCCATTTCTCATCTAAATAAAGGGGCGCCGCCCTCCTGGCGAACCACAGTTCTCCCACTGCTGAACTCCCATGTTATAAATGTTAAGTGTGAATGTCTGAAACAGGATGAAACTGAAATAGATCTGGGATAAACGATCAACCTAGCGATTATTTTTTCGATGCATCGACTAAACTAACGATTCATTTTTCCCAGTTCGACGCGATGCGACTATTGATCATCTCCCCCAATATCTTTACATGTTGATTTACATATCAAAAATGAAAATAAAAAAACATGAATAACTTAACATTGCAATATATGTTTTTTGCTCTTCAAATCAAAATTCCAAAATAAAGTTCAAGTAAGAATATAAAAGTACAAAATAATGCCTTCAGAGTCAGAAGTAGCATTAAAATAAACTTTCCTTTTACCTTAAGAAGTGTGGACGAGGGTTACGGGGAACAGCTACCGTTGACGAACGAGTGTGTGTCTTCACTGCCTTGTACTTACACTAAATGTAATTTTGTTGCTCTATGCAATGACAAATAAAACTAACACTACTACTAATCATGATACTAGTCACAATACGATTTACCTCGATACTAAACAATATCAGTTATTACAAATATCACCTTTACAAGTACAAAATGGTATGAAATACAATTTATTTCATTTTTATAAACTTGCGAGAACAAGTAAATGGTAACTAACTGTAATTCAAGTACAAATATCAAAAACAGGTGTTATGTTTATCAAACTGTCAAATTACATTTTTCAATAAAGTTTAGCTTCTACAACAAATTCTGATTATGTTAAGTTCTAATTTATTTATTTATTTACTTATTTTTTAAGTAAATACATACATTTATAAAAGTGTGCAGTATGTTTTATGGAAATAAAGGCCAATCAACTTCCAGCTAAACTGCATTGAGGAGTGATGTAGTTTAACATGGTCTGATGTGGTTCACTGACACCTAGTGACGGGGATTTTACATGTTATGCATGTGTTAGTGCAATTAAATGGGTTATTCGTTAAGAAACATGATTAAGAAAAAAAACGATTTGGACATTTTTTAATTAATACAATAATCGCACGGTGAAATATTGCAATATATCGATTTTTCTTTACACAGCATGCTGTTTATTTTGATCATGGACGATCTACAAAAGATATGAAAATATGAAATATAGCCACAGTCACTTATTTTATTTTTAAATTGTACAATATAATGGTATGTTTGGCTGTGAGTTTACTTTAAAGAACCATTCAGGGTAATTTAGCAAAATGCAACACAAGTGTCTAGTCATTATTTATTTGATTTATTATTTTATTTTTTTAATTTTTTTGTATTTTATCAAAAATTATTTTTTTTTTCATTATATTTTATTTGACTTAAATAACATTTGTTTGTCATTTCATTTTTATAGTTGATTTTTTTAACACACTGCTAGTCCTGGTGAGCAGCAGATTCCACAGCACACATTCAGAGGTCCAAAGATGACAAAGCAGCTCATTTAAAATAAAATAAATAAAATAAAATTATGCTTTGTCATCCCAACTACAGCAAAACTAAAACTAATGGCAAATGAACGCAGTACAACTAAACTAAATAAATATTTTTATTAAAAACAATGCCAGAAACAACATTTTAAAATAGCAACTATTTTTCAAATGAATGAAATTTGAAAATGGTCAAAATTTGATGATACATAATGCATAAAAACAAATAATAGAAACAATTCAAACTGTTTTTTGTTACTCATTTTGAAAAGGGGCAGGACATGATATTAAACTAGCCAATTAGCATTAACCTCTACAGTACATTGTTTTAGACTAATCTTAGTAAAGTAATTAGTGGTTAATGTAATAATTAGTTAAATAACTTTTAAAGTTGGTGAGTTTCTCAAGCATTTGTTTGTGATTAATAAATGTACTAAACATTTATTGAAGCGTCATCACGGCTGCAGATGAAGTGAAACATGTTTTTTTTTCTCCTCCAGGCTACGGCATCATGACAGACGGCTACACCACGTTCATCAACGCCTCCACCTGCACCGTCAGCTTCCAGCCCACCAACCCCCCCATCGTGTTCGACCTGCCCAACCCTTCCAGCTCCTGAGGCCGGGGGGGCCAGGGGGTGGGGACGGAGAGTCCACTTGTTTTCTATGAATATGTCAAGTTTAAAAAAGAAAAAAAAAAATCTAAGTGTTTCTTTGCAAACTTTTAATCTTCTCCAAGCTTTTACTGGTGGGGGGAGAAGACCTGGAGATGCTGGGGTTTTTTTTTTGGGGGGGGGGGGTCATTTAAAGGAGAATACCAGTGTTTTTGTGTGTTTTTTAACAAAGCCTGTGCCAATAGTTCTGATAATCCCAGAGGAAACACCTCCGAAATGAACTGAAATGTCATGTAGAATCATGTTTGTGCGTGATTTTAAACATAAGGAATGATGGAGTCACTAATCCAAAGCAATGAGCGCCAGAACGACGCTGTAATTCTCTCCAAGGTTTTTTTTTTTTTTTTTTTTTTTTACTCCATGATGCTCCATGTGCATGATCTGCCAAATGCTTTTAGTCTGTTCACTTTTTAGGGGTGTCAAACTCAAGGTCCACGGGCCTATTATGGCCAAGCAAGGCATCCAATTTGACCCATGGGAGGGATGTAGCTCTACAAAAATATTAATGATTGTGTAAAACACCAAAAAGTTTGCTTTCGATTATCTCAGTTCCTCCAAATTTAGTGAAACTCACTGATTTACCACCAGTCAGAGTTGTGCTCGCCGGAAGTTTTCTGTTCTCACTCGGAGACGCGCCAACACAAGAATACAGGCACAGTTAAAACTAAATATGTTACGTGGTTCTGCAGTTTTAAGATAATAAAAGTTCATTATGATTCCGTTTTTACACAATAACAGTCAATTGTTTTGTTTCTTTCCACCCATAAAAGTCTGGTTTCAAACCACTGGCCTGTTTTAAAATGGAAAAAAATCAAATAGAATTTAGATTTTTGATCTTTATTACCTCTAGTTCTTTCAAAATAACTGGACTGTTATCCATTACTGCATCTTTAGCATGACGTCCAATTTTCCTTTTTCCTGTTTTTTGGAGCCACTTTCGCTGACTGCTTGTATTTTGTTAAGTTTTGGAAGCATCTCTATTTAAACACCAGTATTCTCCTTATTCTTCTTCTCCTTGGGGTTTTTTTTTTTTTGTGGTAAACAATCTTGCTCTTGATAAATATTGGCCAGATCTGTAAGATAAACAATGCTTTGTGAATTTGTACAATTTCCTTTTTATTTGGTTTTGCTTTGGAAGATGGATGCCGTTTGTTTTGTTTGGTCGTGTCATCTGTTGAGTCCCGTTTGGGTTTTTTCTTTTCTTCCTATTGGCTGAGAGGGATGCTGCCTTAAACTAGCTTTAATGTTCTCAGCTAGAGCCCCCCACTCTCTGCGAGTTCAGAGAAACGTCCTTTATTTATTACCCATCATCCCCGCAGAAGCAACACCTGACCAACGCAGGGACGAAAAGCAATCCTATAAGTCTCCCTTTATACCATCCCATCATGGAATAACGAGCTAATTTGGAAAAAAAAAAATGTGTGTATAAAATATATATATTATATATTCATGTTGTAAAACTTCTGTACTAAAAGTTGTGTTTGATGAAAAAAGAAGAACCTCCTGCATCCGTTGGCTCAGAATTTCTTTGGTTTTTTCGTTGTCAGGTGGATTTTGGAAGCGAGAGGAAAGATTTTGTCCGTCACAATCCAACAGGTGCTGATTGTTGCCAACACGCCTGCCTAAACATTGTTTAACTGTCCTTTTGAAGTGTAAATCTGATGGTATTTGTGTTTTTTTTTTTTATTGCTTTCCTTTTTTTCTAATTTTGCACTGTGTGTAAACGCAATCTTGCTAGCACAAAAAAAAAAAAAAAATGTTGCCAATAGCCGTCTCACCTCTGCAGCTGTAAATGCTCTTTTTTTCGTGCTCTCGCTCTCTGATTGTATCCCTCTTCATGGAGATGTTAGTCCTCTTTTTTCAGTTCATTGTGATATATTTAGCTGCCTTTATATGCAAATAAAATTGCAAGATTTTTACTTTTGAAGCTCCACTCTGGTCTTTTCTCTCAGGAAATGAGACACATGAGAATATGGAACCATTTCACCAAATCCAGCAAGGACTGGTTTAAACATGCCGTCAGGAAGGAAAAGTGTTTTCAGAGTTCCCACATTTTTTTAACAATGATTTTTCAAAATGTCTTACCAAATTTCAATGACTTAGTTCTGAAGCACTAAGATCTGTTTTTTTTTTTTTTTTTTTGCGTATGCATTTCCTGGTTTGTATCGTACGCTAGCTGAAGTGATCTGACCCACGCACATTTATAAATGAGAGTGAATTTGTGAAATCTTGTGATTTCCGCTCAATGATGCTGCAGGTATCCAAAACAGTTCAAATATTTTTCAAATTCCATAACTTTTCCAGGATTTTTATGACTGTGGGGACCCTGTGTAAGGTTTACATTTTATTTTAATAACATCGTTCAGAGATTTTAATAATACATTTTATTTGTATAGCGCTTATAAAGTGCTCAGAGACGCTTTACAGTGTAAGTAAAAATACAGAGGCAGACTTAAGTAAAAAAACAATGTAATAAACAATAGGTAGACTACAAGATAAAATGGCTATACATTAAAATCAGTCTGAAATAAGTGGGTTTTGAGGTGTTTTTTGAAGGTGAAAATACAATAAGGAATAATGTTAATTATTGATTTAGATCTTTTTTCCCTTTAAAAAAAAAAAAAGACTGGATTTAATTATTTCAAGTGTTTTTTTCTTTTAATTGAAAAAGTGAAATGTTCATATTGGGGAAAAAAGTGCAACTGTAAAGCTTTAACAAAGAATGTTAAATCCCCGGTGAGATTAATAAAATAACCAGCCCAACTAAAAGTGAATCCTTTGGGATTCTTAAAAAGAACAACCTTGCATTAGAAAAAAAACTCACTTTATTTAAAAAAAAAAAAAAAAGAAGAGGTTGTAGTGGGGGTCTACCACATTAAATGTGTTTTAAAGAGGACATATTATATCACTTTTTAAAACCATTCTGAGGTCTAAATTAGTGGTTCTCAACTGGAGGGTGGGGACCCAAAAGTGGGTCACAGACCTGTACTGGGTGGGTCGTGGACAGCTGGTCAAAAATTAACAAATACTTAATGTCTCTCATGTTGGACTTGTCTTTTATTTTAAAAGAACCTTTTATATTGACAAGCATGCTGCAAGTTGCAAGAAAAAATATATGAATTTATGTTTTTAAAATATATATATATATATATATATATATATATATATTCAACAGCTATTTTTGAAAAACTAAGTTTAATTGGTTGAATTCTAAAAAAAATGAGCCGTGATTTAATGACCGTGGAAAAATGTGGGTCCCAGGGTGAGACCAGATGAGAACCCCTGATCTAAATGACATATGTGCTGTGGTTTGGTCAAAACATAACAAGAATCAAGCAAAAAGGGAGGTTTAAGACCCGGTATAAAACAGCTCTTTTCACTCTTTTCAAGCGCTCCATTTTCCCCCTCCCCCTCTCTTCCACGGGGTGTCCCGAAACGAGTTATGAGGTTATGGAAACAGTTGGGGGTGAAGTGATTGGCACACACTAACAAGTATTTCCCAACTACGGAGGAGACATTGCTATTAAAAATGAAATCCAGCCACTTTCTTCTTGTGCTGGAGTTCGATGCAAAGCCCGATTTAACTTGTGACATCACAAACCCAGAAAATTTGAAACTGAGCCCTTTACTGTGTTGTAAGACTTACACAGACCACAAGCGAAGAACTGGGTGGATTTATTTTACATTTTGTGTGCTGGTGGACACTGAAGTTACCTCATACATGATCAAAAACACTGAAACAGAAACAGTTTTCATAATATGTCCCCTTTAAACCATTTTATCAACAGTTTGTGAAGAGACCATGTCCTAAACAACGTGGAATGCCACCACATCTGTAATTCTTTCCCATGTTTCGTTTCAAAAATCTCCCTCAATGAATAATCCAATTTTGATTTTATATTGATTAATCGCACAGCCTTAGTAGGTTAGTAACTCATTTTTCAATGGCTGCGATGCAACTCTACGGCTGTGGTGTAAATCACATTAACTATTAAAGCTGTACTACCTAATTCTTGAACCATGACAGAGAGTCATTGCTGAATTCGAACCGTAAATTCCATCCCCCACTCTGATGATCCCTCCCAGTCTCCTCCTCTCACGGAAGTGCACGAAATTGCGCACGAGAGCTGAACGTACACTACCTGTAAAACACGTCGCCACGCAAAAGGATGCACACACAAAATAGAAAAATGGAACATTAGATGACCTGTCTAAAAGGAAAAAAAGCCACTTGCGCGGCCAAAGTTAGTTCAAGACTGAAAACAAGTTTGCACCGTGCACACGCTTCACTATATATCTTGGCAGCCAATGAGGAGGCTCCTTCGTAGGCTCTGCTCACCCCTCCTTTCTCTAAATCTTGTGATTGGAGCTGGAGGGGGTGACCGCCAAGACTTTGTCTTCCTGGGTTTTATTAAATTAAAATAATTAATTATAAGGCACAGAGCACGCAGATGTATTATTTTTTCAGAAATTATTACTTTTTCCAAAATACTATATGATGCTAATAAGATTTTTTTAAATTAAAGAAAATAAATTGAGTATTTTACATTAGATCGTATAAAAAGATTAAGTATGTTCTCAGAATATTCAAAGGTGGAGATATTTATGTCTTCTTGCCTGGGTTTTTTTCACACACAGACACATTGTGGGCATGTTCTCCTACTCGGTGAATGAAACAATAAAAACGTAATAATACCCTGGAGATTTTTTTTTTTCAAAAAGTGTATTAAATGATTTTTAAAAGTTAACCAACAAAATGTAAGAGTGAATGAAGCAACGTGACTCATGTTTTATCTGAATAAAGTCTGTCTGTCATTGGTTTAATCAGAGGTCACTCCGGCACACATTCCTCATTGGTCAAAAATAACATTTGTGGGTCGTCATTGCCAGCCTTTCCCACCAGAAACCCCCCACCCCACCCCACCCCCCCGACACTTCATCTCTTCAAAGCAGTCAAACCAATTAACGATTCCCCCCAAAAACGAGAGCCGCAGTACCGGATCCCTCAGCACATTTCCATAATCCAGTTTAATCATATTAACGCAGGCCACAGATGAGCCAGAGGACACTCAGCAGCTCTGGCTCCTCCTTCATTCAGCTTCATCATCACGATGTAAACAAGCACCACGTCCACAAACATCCAACACATCACGCTAGTACTCATTTGTTTTCTCCGATCGTGACCAAATTCCATTTTAAAATAAAAAATAAATCAAATTGAACATTTTTTTTCTTTCCAAGGTATCAGTTACAAACGCATATTTAGTGTTTTCTTGTTTCCATGGAAAGTTTGCATGTTCTCATTGAGTTTGTAGGTTAATTGTCCTAATTCCTCCTACAGCCCCAAAAAAGTGTCAAAGTCAAGGCCCGGGGACCAAACCCAGCCTTTTTAGAGAATCCAATTTGGTCCGCAGGAGAAAGTAAAACTATGTAAATTACAAATAATTCACATGTAGATATCGCAGCTCCTCTAAATACACAAAGTTAATTAAACTCTACAATATTTGAAGGTCTCAACATTTTAGTTAAAAAAAACATTTATTTTCAAAATGTAAGTGAAGACCCTGTAGGGACTGATATCTGTCACTTATTCCATTTACTTACTGCATTTCAGCTTTTTTATAAAACATACTGGGCACTTTTATAGATATTCATTTATTGTTTTTAGGATTTAAAAACTTTACAGAATCTTAATCTGTAAAAATGTAATTTTACAGTTTGATAATCATAACCACTTGTTTTTTATATTAATACTTGAATTACAATTAGTTATTATTTACTTGTTCTCGCAAGTTGAAAAAAATGAAATGTATTGTATTTCATACAATTTTTTCTTGTAAATTTCTAATTTAAATTGTGATATATCAGGATATATCGTATCGTATCGTCAGATTCATGGCAAAGCACACTCCTAGTGTAAATGTGTGTGTATGTGATTATATCCATGTGCTCTGTGATGGACTGGTGCCCTGTCCAGGGTGTGCTCAAACACGCTCCAGCGTCCCACTGATGAATAGTCATCTCTCTTCACGTGTGTGACTGTAATAATTAACCCTGCAGCTGCTGGTGAAATGACCTGTTTTGTCAGGATAACCTTGGTCTGCTGCTGATGGATACAGAGCAAGAGGCGGTGAAGGGCTGATGGTCTAATATCAGAGTGTGTGTGTGTGTGTGTGTGTGTGTGTGTGTGTGCGTGTGCGTGTGTGTGTGTGTGTCTGTGTGTCTGTGTGTCTGTGTGTCTGTGTGTGTGTGTGTGTGTGTGTGTGTGTGTGTGTGTGGCTTATCCTGGTGCCAGAGCTCTGCAGGCTGTGTTTATGCAGACTGCGTCGCCCGCCTGTGGTATTATTGTAATCTGGAGCTGGTTTGGCTGGAGCTGAGTTGGTGCCGTCCACTAATAAAAGCGAGTGGTGCAGCCTGAAGCCCTTTGTGTGTTCTCCGTTTGTTCTCCAGATCATCCTCACACTTACACACTTAGAGTTTTAATCGGCCAACCTGGATTATTTGGGGTTAAAATGCCAAGTGTGATGTCATTTACGATGGAATTACTTGAAGGATTGTGGGACCTTGACGTTTCGTTGGCTGGAGAAACTCAGATGTGTCCAGCAGCTAAAACACATGATGAAATAATGAAAACTTCTGAATGATTTCAGAGGTAATTATTTCTCCTACACGTGGGCCTGATGTGGCCTTCTCTCTGTGAAGGAATCCCTGAAGTCTGTTTGAACTGGAGGTGATTTGACTTCCTGACCTTCACCAACAATACATGATTAGCATTAGTAGCTGCTGCAGACACCGTTTCATTACATCTACGCTCAAACAAAGGCTGAATTAGTCTAATGGTGTGTCATTTATCTCCTTCCTCATTTTCACTGATTGAGTAACAGCACCAGGTACCACAGAGGAGCTACTTTTTCCCAGTGGAAACGTGCAAAAAGAGAATAGAGCCGATATCGCCTGTGGAAACGTGCCATTAGAACCTAGGTTCCCAAAGTGGGGTACGGGTACCCCCCAGGGGTTGGCAAATTGTCATAGGGGGTATTAGTATTAATGCTAGGCTAATGAACCCATTGTTACACTTTGAGATTTGTTTTAAATGTAAAGTGCATTATAAATTAATAATAAATAAAATAAAAAATATAAATGAGAAATAAACTCAAAAAAGAAAAATTACCCATAAAAGAAACTCAATTACAGTAACGTAATCTGTTACTTTCACCTCTGCAGATTATGTACAATGTCCTGAGGTCAGCAGTTTATAAAGAGCCATTAAACGAAAATAAAATAATAATTTACTCAGTAACGGTTGGGTGCAGAAATGTAAAAAATTACTCATTTCAGAAATGATTCAGAAATATACTCAGGTGCACAGTGGCTTAGTGGTTAGCACAACCGCCTCACAGCAAGAAGGTCCTGGGTTCAAACTCTGGGGTGGACACTTGGGTCCTTTTTGCATGTTCTCCCTGTGCTGTGCCTCTGGTTACTCCAGCTTCCAAAAACATGACTGTGGAGTTTCTAAATTGCCCGTAGGAGTCAATGTGATTGTGAGTGGTTGTCTGAGCGTGAGCCAGGCACCGGTAGACCCCCTCAACCCTAAAAAAAAAAAAAAAAAGGAACAAACGGGTCAGAAATGGAAGGATTGATGGAAATAGTCAAAAAAGTATGAGTACCTATAAAAGCCACTAAATTACAGTAATGTGAGTACTTGTAATCCTTTACTTAATTAGATACGACTATAGACTACAGTGTGTGTGTTGAGCTGATGAAAACAGTGACAGGCAGGTTACCAAAGCAACCGCAGCTGTTAAAGCTACCACAGCTACCAAACACACCAGGCTTTGCTCATTGTGAGTTGAAGCATCCAGTTGAGGCTCAGCTTCCCTGTTGCATTGTGGGAAACAGCTTGCCCCCCCACCCCTCCTTTTTCAAAACTGAGTTTTTGCCAAACCTCCAGCCGCCCCCTGCACACCCTCCTGACCCTCCCCTCCCTGAGCTGTGGTTGGCATCGTCTGCTCCGTGGTCTTAATGCTCCCCATATGGCAGACAGCACCTCCTGCTGAGGGACTCCTTCATTTCTAATAACGCACACGGTGTAATAAAGGGCTCCATTGAATTAATCAGCTTGAAGACATTAATCAGACATTAATGAAGTATTAACCTCTGCACTGTGCTGCTGTTCTCCATGTCTGCCTGCTTGTTTACGTCTGCGGCTGCCTCCACCTGCTGCTGGCTGAGGATCACCGTCAGAAAATACCATTAAAACACAATTATCAGAAGAAACCAGAGGTGGAAAAAGTACTGGTCTTCAGTACTCGAGTAAAAGTATAGATACGTATTGAAGTTGCTCTTTTACTTGAATAAAAACCTAAAAAAGTACATGCAAAAACAAATGTCCTTTCAATAATAGGACAGGGTTTTTAAACCAGCAAATTACACACATATATATATATATATATATATTTTATTTTTCATTTTTTTTTTAAAGAACGTGTAGAAAACTGGTAGATGGAAACAAGTTAAATCTGTTACCTTTGAACACCAGGAGAATTTAGCACTCGTAATAAATAAAATGCTCAATAAAACCCAGAGCAGCTTTGAGTTTAACCTTTTTAAAAATGTGTAGAAAACTGGTACATGGAAATAAATGAAATCTGTTACTTTGTATTCATTATGGATGTCACATTGTGGTTTCTGGGTTGTTATTTTTTCATGCAGTTTATTTTTATTATTAATTGGTTTATTTAACAGGGATAGGTTACATTAATATCTAGATATAAAATGTACTTTTTCATCTGTAGTCCCTGTACAGAATGTTCAAATGTCACCCTAAAATAATAAAGATTAAAGGAAATATACAATAAAGTATACAGTAAAAAATTTAGCTATAGTGAGGGATTAATAAAGGTTTATTCTATTCTAGATAAAATTTGTAAGTAAACTGTTTTAAAGCAAATATTGCTTGATAAAACCCAGAGCAGCTTTGAATTAAACATTTTTAAAAACTTGAACATGTTACCCATAAAACTAAAGGACCTGGAACAGAAAAAAGCTCAAACTACAAAAAATGTTCATTTAGCCTCAAGAGAATCATGTTTCTGGAATAGAAGAAATGATCTTTTTGGTCCTGAATTGAGAACATTCATTGTTAGCATGTTGACCAGCACTAGCTTCTCCTCCAATTTTGCGGTTATTGGTTTGCGTCTTTTTACGTCGCGGCGTCATCTTCGAAGGTCTTAAAACTAACAAGGTCATTTTTAAAATTTAAGGACTAGAAAGTGACATTTCTTTAAAAAAGTAAGGAGTCAAAGTAAAAAGTCACCAAAAAACTAAAGTACAGAGAATAGTACAGTAAAAACTACTCAAGTACAGTAACAAATCATTTGTACTTCATTACTCGTCACCTCTGGAAGAAACTCATCTTAATTCAAATTAAAATGTTAAACCAATCAGTCGTCGTAATACTACCATCTGTCTAATAATGTATTGATTCGTGGAAGCACAATTACTAACGGTTCGAGAGCCAATAATCGGTTTAGCCGATAATTGGAAAAATCTTAATTATCTGATCAGTCTAATAAGTGTCAACCCAATCAGAAAACAGAGAAATCCATCGTAAATGTAACAAAGACTCCCAGAAAACACAAAACATTCATTATTCCTTCTCTATGAACCTGGATTGGAAGTTGGGTGAAGGGAACATAAAATGGATGAAACAGATTGACATAAAAAGCCATGAAATGTGTTTAAGATGAATTTCACTTTCAGAACTGTCATTCCTGGTAGTTCAATATTAGTTTATAAATCAGAAATGGGCAACTTTTAACCCAGTAGAGGCCACAAAAATGTGCTGTCTTCCTTAGGGCCAAATTATCAACGCTTATGATGTCAGCATTCAGAATAATGACCAATCTGAGCATTAATACAGGAAATAACAAAAGATTGTTTTAGTTGCCATGTTGTGTGCATTTGGAGTTATTTGTATATATTTTTTATTCATTTTGTGTATTTTTGTTGCTTTGTGGGGTTTTTTTGGAGTCATTTTTGTTGAAGTTTTGTAAATACTCAAGTTATTTTGGGGTCTACTTGTCACTCTCTGTATTTTTGTGTATGTTTTGTATATATTTAGGTTATTTTTTTTAGTATAATTGTTGAAATTTACATATTTTTGTTCTCCTTTTGTGTTTATTTATAGAGTCGTTTTGTGTATTTTTATGTATGTTTTCATTGTTTTGTATATATTTTAGTTATTTTTCAGTATAATTGTTGATATTTATGTATTTTTTGTTCTCCTTTTGTGTTTTTCTATGCAGTGGTTTTGTGTATTTTTCTGTTATTTTGTGTGTTTTTGGAGTCTTTTTCTGTTTATTTTGAGGGCTGTACAATCTAATACTGAGGACCGCATGTTGCCCCTGGACCACCAGTTGCCCATGTCCGTTAAAGATCATAATTAACAGTTTAACAGATGGAATATTTCTGCTCTTTATCTTTCCAGAACAATTGGACGGATAAAGAGAAGAACAATGTTCTAAATCATCTGTAACGCTGCACTGACCCAGTTGTCTGTCGTACATTCTTACGCTTGCCCATTATTTTTTGATTGAATCTCATCAACTTGGAGCACAACATATTGAACGCTGAAGTTCACCTTGAACAAAAGCCGAGGGCCGTGTTATGATTTCACTCTGCGTTTTCTCCTCTAATATGAAATGCAATTGAAAGCACTCTAACAATCTCCAACGAGGACCTTGAGCCTTTTGAATTTTGAGCCACCAATTTATAATATTTATAAGCACGAGTGCTTTTTTTCCTAAATTTTTATCTCCAACAGCATTAAAGAGTGCGGACTCAAAGCACGGCGTCTTTTTAATGAGCTTTGAGGGCAGACAAAATGAAGAACTTCACGTTGATAGAGATTACAGTGTGAATGGACAAAAACTACTCGGCCAAGAGCAATTTCCACATTTTTTCCATCCATTTTTTGCACCCACTTATCCTGATTAGGGTTGTAGGGCAACAGCCTATGAATGACACTGTGCATTATTACAGCAGTGGTTCTCAAGTTTTATTTTGGTCACATCATGGGTTCCTCCTGGTTTAGAAACTTAGAACATAGATTGCCTGCTTATATAGTCCAGTGTTAATTATTATTTTAATTGTTTTCATCATAGTTTTCATTGAATATATTTTTTTAAGTGACAAAAACCGAGCTATGACTAATTTTGAAAACGAAAACAATATCCAAATATATGAAAGAAAAAACAAAACTATTGTATTTAGAAGGTATCCAATCAAAAGTGTTTTTGTTACGTGGAAGGCGGGACAAGCCTTAATATCATTCATTATCAAATCAAACTTTATTCATACAGCACATTTCAGTCATCTCAACGATCACTTTCAGAATAAAAGCTCAACATGTACATAAAAATGATCCACATAAAGTAGATCACACAACGTGCACACAAACACAAACCCGCTGAAAGCATCAACATCCAACCACCGAATGTTGTAAAAAAGTTATGTCACTGTGGTAAAAACTCCGCACCCCCCGCCTGTCCCACCCCACAGCTACTGTAGTCTTGGTTTTGTGTTTATTTTGATGTACGTTTCATGTTTTCTACTTTGTCATCGGGTAGTTAGGGGTTGGATTCTGGTTGTAACGGCCCAGTGTGGGGTTGGCCCAGTGTCTCCAGTCAGAAAAATGATCTCAGTGACTCAAGGAAACACTTGACACAAACAAGTAAAAACACTATACACCCATCTCTGCTACTCCACATCCCACAATGCAATTTGTGTAAAAAGTGGCACCTTTAGGAGCCATACAGCCTTTATTGAACACAATATAACCGATTTCTGCTGCAGATTTTGCTCTAAAAGTGAAAATTGTCAACACAAAGCACACGCCAACATTGCCCTGGACTAAGGTAGAGTTACTTGTTCATGCAGCTGCACCACAAATGACTATTGCATGCTTTTCTGCAACAAAATGGTTCAAGATTTAACTCGGGATGTGGTTAAATGTGTAGAAAAGGCAGTAGAGACCTGTCTAAACAGAGTGACCCATTTATTGACCCCCATCTTATCTCTGTGTGTGTGGTTGTGGATTCATGTTGAATTTCATGAGGTGAGGGGGTTAAAACATAAAAAGAAAAACCTGAAGCTTCTCCTTTGGGTTTTTAACTTTACACAGAAATGACTATCAGCTCCGTCTGTGCCTCCTGTGCGTTGGCCTTGAGCTTAAGGTTGAATCATTTAATTAACAATGATTTTTTTTTTTTCATTAGAAGCCATGTAGGAGCACGGCCTGCTTTTAATTGAATGGCCTTTTGTGTAATTAGTGCCTTTGGGAGATAAGGACAGATTCCTCTGCAGCGAGACAAAGGTGAGCAAAGACAACGTTCTGTTTTACTTGAAGCACAAACTTGTCTGGCTCGAGTCGGTGTGCAGGAAAAAAAAAAAAAAACTGAAAAAGTCAAGAAAGAAATCACAAGATAGAGTGGAATATGAATGTGAAATGTGAATAAATGATATGATGGAGGGACACAGCTACTCTGGAGGTGATGGAGAAGGGCAAACCACCTTTGTTCTCCAACTAATTAAATCCCCTGTAATTACTGCAATACTGGAAATGTCAGGAAGAATAGATGGAGACGTTCTGTTGGGGCGGAGCTGTGAGGTTATAAAAAACACCATCCTTTGTCTTTAAAAACTCAAGCTGCAGTCAGTCTATTTTATAATACATTTTATTTAAAACACTTCTAGACCCTTTTCAGATAGTTTGAAATAACAGTGATACAGTCATGAAAACAGAAATATAAATCAGAAAAAACAAAAAACATAAAAGTGAATTTGTCCCGATAATCGGCTCTGAAATGGGGCGTGGCCGACAATTGTAAAAATGTAACCTGTTTAAAATTTTCTCTTGGTGTGTGTGGGGAAAGCGGACGACTCCCGTGATTTGTGACGTTGAACGGAATGTAGCCAATCAGAAAGCGAGCTGACAGACACGTGATGTTGCGTTCAAGGTAAATCGGAACTTGGTGTTTCTGAGTTGAACAAATGTCCATTCTCACTAATTTACTTAAGTCATCAATTCTCTGCCTGCATTCGTTCCTTCCTGCTTATGCTGCAGCAACAGTGTTGTTTTTGGTCTGAATTATGGATTTTAATTCTTCATATTTTTACAGAATAATTTCTAAATTGTGACGTAATTCTGCCTGGTTGTGATTGGTCAGATGCTGCAATCTTCACCCTTTTCCTGGGAGCACGCACGTAGCAAGGCTGAAATCACCTGCTGGGTTAATTAGTGACTTTGTTGATATCCTGCTTTGTAGTACAGCAGCTCTCTGACAGAGAATATTTGATTAGGTGAAGCTCGCTAATGCAGAGATATACTTACCCAGCTTCTTATTACAGGCCCTTGGAGTTTTTTTGTGTTGGTTTTTAAAATCATTTTGTGTATTTATTTTTATTGTTTTTGGAGTACTTTTTGTGTATTTTTGTTGATGTTTTGTGTATTTTTCTTTTTTGCGTATAATTAATGTCATTTTGTCAAATTTTTTTGTATGTTTTTTGGAGTCATTTTGTGCATTTTTTGCTGCTTTGTGTATCAATGTTATTTTGTGTGAATTTGGAGTCAAATCTTAGCGTTTACTTTGGGGGCCGCACAAAACAATACAGAGTCCCCCCGTTATAGTAGAGTCCGTTATATATCATACAATTAATCATTTAACATTGGCAGGAATAAGCTCAAGAGCTAAAACGTCAGATTGAAATGCTGCTTCTTCATCGACTCGAAGCGGAAATATGAATAGTACTCCTGACAGGACAACAACAAGGTACGCAAATGCTGATTGGCTGAAATATCCAAATTGAAAATGCCCACATATAAAGATATATAATGTGTGTTTAAAGGATAAAAGTTGATATAAATGATTCCAAAGACATTTCGGACACAAATTAGGAATAAAATTTGGTTATTAGGTAGTTTCTTCCTTTTCAGGGATAAAGCATGTGTTAGTTTAGCTAAAATTTTCAGTTGTGTTTGGTTGACACGTGTCTGTATTAAAATACAAACATAACGTAATATATTTGAGTATTTAGAAATATTAGATTTTGACCAAAGTCGGATCGTCCCAATCAAGAAAATCCAATAACTGTAGACGAGAAACACTTTAGTTTTCTGTTCATACCTCAGACATGAATTCTGGCCTCTCACCATGTCCACCAAATACAGCTAAAAACCTACAACGTTTCCCGTTAAGGGAACAGAAACACAGCAGACATCGAGTGTTGCTGCCATTTATTGTTATATTGTAATAAAATTGTGCATTTTTCATAAAGTTTAAACGGATTAGAGTTTTGTGTCCGTTATCTTTTTTCATGAAAGGCTTGTAATTGTGGCATATAATTTAAAGATGCACCATTGAAATAACACAATCAACCCCAACCTGCACAGCACTGAGGATTTGACTTTATCAGCCTTTTATTTTTTTTTTAACAGTTTTAGCTTTATTCTAGTATCTTCTGACTCCTTCAGAATCAGAATTACAAATGTAGGGATAAAGTGCTCAAAGCACGGCGAATCTACGCAAGTATCGACCTCTTAAAGCAGAAGTATCGTTTCTGGATGTCATGGTCCATCTCATCATGGATCTATCATATGTTTCTCAATATTCTATGTTTTCATCTTGAACTCTTTGACACCGCTTTGTAAGTCCTCAGCATAGGCACAAAAACCAACCCCTCTGCCAGCTGTTATTAGTTTCAGTGCGACGGCTCGTATTTTCTGTTTCCAGCAGAGAGCATGAGGAATAAAAAAAAGCTCCATGACACACACTGACAGACACTTTCCTGAACTCCACCTACTCTGCATCTACTGCTCCCAGCAGCCTCTGTGCTCACTCCCTGGCCTATTTCCATTTCCAAATCATCCAAGTCTCTCCCTCTGATCAGCGGCAGCAATGCTGTGCGTTCTCTGTTCCACCGCATCAGTGTAATCGGAGAGACACTCGCACTGACAGCCGCTGGAGAGACTCTCAAATCTGCATGCATAAAATTTCTGTCCCCTGTCAGGAAGCCTCAGCATCCACTGCATGAGCTCCAAACCCACAGGGCGGCTCTGGAGTTCATAATCCTTTTGGAAGCAAAGTTGGGAAAACATTTTGAATTCTTCACATCAGTAATAGTGTCCTTCAAGAAGGACGGCGTGATTGTAACACCGTGTCAACTTTGTTCGGAATAGAAATGAGGACCGCAGAGAGGACAGGCAAATGACCAGCATGCA
The DNA here is from genome assembly GCF_900634775.1 of Gouania willdenowi. Taxonomy (NCBI): domain Eukaryota; kingdom Metazoa; phylum Chordata; class Actinopteri; order Blenniiformes; family Gobiesocidae; genus Gouania; species Gouania willdenowi. Next base: position 40,179,690 of record NC_041046.1, read on the forward strand.
CTTTGTTCAATCGATAGAGTTTGTTTCTCATTCCCAATCACCTCAACCACGAGACTCTACTAAACCACTTATTAACTCCGTTCGATGAGTTAAACAGTGATTTTTTCTTAACCTTTTATTTATTTATGTATGTGTATGTGTGTGGAATGTTTAGTACACGCTGTATGCTACTGGGTACGTGAAATTTTCTTTCTGATGATGAATAAAGCATCTATCTATCTCCAAATAATCCTGATACTTCCCTTTACTTTCGGGTCATGGGAAAAACTCCAAAACAAGTAATTACTAGTGACATTGGTCCTGTTAACTGTTACTGGGCTACAAGCTGGGAGAAAGAACAATAACGTGCTGGGACATTTCTGTGCTGTTTTGGCTCCGTTACAAACTTTCATCTCCAGATGAACATCTTCACAGATGACAGTTATGAGCCAATATGCAGAGATGTAAAGAGTACTGATATATCTACTTAAGTAGAACTACTGTTACTTGATTTAAATTGTACTCAAGTACAAGTAAGTCATACATAAAATACTCAAGTGCAAGTAAAAAGTAGCTCAATTGATAAGTACTCAACGTAAAAGTTAGTTACTTTCACCCCCCATGTTTATTTTTGGTAATAAATCTTGCCACGGTTCCCTATCATACAGTAAACATCTCATGTTTAAACTTAAAAAGGAAGAGACCAAATCTTGCACAATTGGAACCTAATTTTTTTTCCACAAAAGCACCTGTGTAAAATAAAAGGTTTGTCAAAATGTACAATTATTTTTAAAATAAAAAACCAATGAATTCAATTTAAAATAAAAACATTTCAGGCTTTAAGTAATAGAGCCTGAGACATAACCGGCATTTAATGCTGTTGTGGCGTGGTGTGTTACGTTTAATCTGATTGGTCGGCTATGATGTGATGCATTTGATTGTTGTCTGGTCATTTTATTTTTTGTAGTTTCACAATGTCCGTTGATCATTTTAAAACAAAAAATTATAGTTTACTCAGTAATGGTTGGGTGTAGAAATAAAACAAATTACTTCTTTTAAAACCTACCTAAGTACAAGTAAAATTACAGAAATAGAAATATACTCCGAAAATTACAAGTACCCATAAAAGCTACAGTAACATGAGTAATTATAATACAATACATTCACCTCTGCCAATATGGACTAAGGTTTTTCTCTACCTTCTCCCCAGATCTTTTAATTGAACAGATGACAAAAGTAATATAATTTAAATGAGGTTTATTCTCGTTCCAGTCATAAATTGAGCAGACTAAGCCCACACGTAGGTGGCCAGAGGAAGAAACCCATGTCTCTCTATGTCTGTGTGTTTCTGTTCTCTGTGCATCTTTCTGTCTGCATTTATCTGTGTGTGAGCCCTCCTTGCACCAAGAGGAGGCTGGTACAGATGTGTCTAAGTCATATATCACAGTGCAGTCTCGCTCTTCTCTGCACCGTCAGTGACCTTGAGGTCAGATGCAACAGAGTTTCAGGGCCTACCAGTCAAACTGAAATCAAAAAAATACAGAAATAATGTTTCAGGACAAAGGGCTTTTGCTCTGCTGGTGCAAGTAGACAAAACACTTGTGATGCTTAAAAGTAGGGATGATCCATTAGCGACGACTTGGTCAAGGATTCTCGTTTGTGTCCACACACCCTGTCTGCGCCTCAAACGCTCTTTATTTCAGTGGTTCTTAAACGATTTACCCTTTTAAAAGTTAAACATTCTTAGGCTGCCCCCATTCTAAAAATGTTATAACAAAACAGATTTTAAAAAATTGTAAACTATTAAATAAAGGTTTTTAAAAAAAAGGTGACTTTCAAAACTCAAAAAATAAAGGTAAAAAAAATGATTTATTTATTTGTTTATTTGAGTGGCACAGTGTGTATTAATGCTAAGTTTAATTCTGATTTAGCTAAACGCTAAAGTTACACAGCTCCACAACAAAACAACTATACACAGTGACAGTGTTATGAAAAATACAAACATAATCAGACAATAAATGATACAATCATCCTATTTCAATGCTCGATTAAAAGGCCTAAGTTCACTATAACAAGATACACTCACATGCACGCAAGCACATACACACATTCACGTATACTAGTGCATTAAGAATAGATAAGGAATACGCATATTTAGCCACCACCACTTTAGGTTACTAATAAGTCAGTTTAAGCAGTTCCTTAAATTTTTTATTTCATATTGGCCATTGTATTAATATACTACAGATATATATTGAGTCTTTATTATTTCTTATTGCCTACATCTTTTGTACAATTTTTCTACACCGTCTTGCACTGTTCATGAGAGCTACTATTTTAAAATAAATTGTTGTGCTTTTTCTTGTGCAATGGCAAAATTATTTGGATTCTGATGAACACACTGCTACATGTAGTGGTTATCAAACTGATGAGTAATTGTTTAAAATGGGGGTGGGGGGATTCCAACCCCTATTCATTTAAAAAGGAAATCATTTTAGAACATATCACCGGAAGCACAGCAGAATGTCTGGAATACACACAAAACAAGGCCAGCACAGAAGGTCAGTAGCAGAGTAAACGTCCATAAATATGTAATAGCACGAATCATAATGTGAGGGCTGAAACCTTGTGAATACAAGCTAATGATGTAGGTGAAAAAAGTCAAATATTTTGCTTCTCTCACTTTAGACGGTGTTTAGAAATATCACAGGGGAACAGGACAGGAAGGTGAAGTGTACCCGACTAAAGGCCACAATCTCTTGTCCTTCAAAGGGCAGAAGTGTTTACATGTTCTCCAAAGGACAACCCTTTGAGGCCAAAGACCTACAATTATAGATGCTTTCAGATCACCTGTCCTTGAAGGCGTCCACACACTTATTTATTTTTCTTTACTTTGAGAGCTTCCATCTAAAGTGCTGCCCAGTGTGAGCTTTAAAACTGGTCCTTCAACCTCCAGTTGTAAAGAACACACACACACACACACACACACACACACACACACACACACACACACACACACACACACACACACACACACACACACACACACACACACACACACACACACACACACACACACACACACACACACACACACACACACACACACACACACACACACACACAAAGAGAGGAAGCCTCTTTTTTCTTTAACCGAGTGGAGCATTAAAATACCGCAGCAGAGGGATTGGAGGTTGGAGGCGTTGTCCTTTAGCCAGAAGTCTGCGGTTTAAATCCACCCATGCCAATTTGTTCTGGGCAGAGTTGGCATGTTGTCCTTGAGTGTAAATATAGGTCTGTTTAATGTGCGGGCCGCATCAACTATGATCCATAGAAAAGTCTCATGAAGTACAGTTTAAGACGTAGAAAACACACTGTTGTAAAGGTTTAGGCAGAGGTGGACTGGGACAAAAATTCAGCCCAGGCATTTTCTATCCAGACCAGCCCACTACATTATCAGAGGAAACCATGCAGAAGCCATTATTAAGTCAGTGATGTTCAACACGTGGCTTTTTATGTCTTATTTTTAATTATCATTCCCCCAGAATACCTTAAAATGGGATTTTTTTTAACGTATATTCTTTGGCCATTTTTAAACTTCCTTAGTCCCATTTTCAAAAAGTTATACTTTTTGCCAATAAATTTCCCTTTTTTCATATTTTGTTTATTTAATTGTCCAATTTTTGTCCTTTTTTTTTGGCCACTTTTCCTCCAAATAAACTATAAATACCACTTGTTTCCTTTTCCCCTACATTTTGCCTCTTTGTTCCACATTTTTGCCCTTTTTCATATTGTTTACCACATTTTGGCCATTAAAGCTACCCATTACCATTACATACTGTACCACCAGGTTCCTCTTTATTTGCCACTCTTGACTGCTATTGGCCCATTTTAGTCACTTTACATTTTTTCTTGCTATGTTTGTCATTTTTGGACCATTTTTGGCCACCTGTTACCATGTCTGCCTCCACTCCATTGACAAAAGTCTACCAGTCTACCCCTGGCTTTAGGGATTTGTTTTACTATGCAGTGATTATAATTCATGTGTTTATTAATCTTTTATACTTAATTAATCTTAAGGCAATGTTGCTGTAAAGTCAAATCATGCCTCCATTAGGAAGTCTTGGTGTATTTTTAGCCCAACTCTCAACATTTTTGCAGTTTAGGGCTTTCAAAGTCTTGCCAAACGACATTCTATCATCCTCCTTTTTCTCCATCTTTATCACAACTTTTACTGTAATTGTAGCTGTATTTACAGTAATTTGTAGCTTTCATTACCTAGTTCCAAAAGTTCCAAACGAGATCTTCTCACCTATCTATACCTCACTTTAAACATCCAAGATGTGCTATTAATTGATCAAAATAACTGTATACAATAAAATGCATGACAAGTTAATGCAGTTCATCTAAATATGCCAGCCATAAAATCTGCAAAAGCTAAACCCTTAAAAAAAAGACTGATGAGCAAAGAAAAAGAGCTGATCCTGACATTTTATACTTCTTACGTTTTTGAAAGGTTATAAATTAATGCACAAACCTTTTAATATTCTGCAGGTATGACGCGCAGCAGTCAATATGATGAATGTGGAGTTTCTTTTTTACTTCATTGTTTGGTTTCTTGGTTAATAAATGATAAAAAAAATAAAAAAAAAGTATTAAACTCTGATAGATGAGTACACTATAGTAGATCACTGTCTGAAAAAGTTGCAGCTAGATTTAAAGATTTAGCTCCATCACTGCTTACCTCAGATCCATTTGATATCTAAACAGAGATTAGCGACCAATGTCTTACGACAGAGACAATAGATTTTCTTGTCAACAGTGCAATGTTGTCACTGCACACAGCCCTGGATGCTGTTGCTCTGTTTAAAAAGAGGACGATATGTCATAAAAAGGTGGCCCCCTGGTATAATTCTGAATTGCGTCTTCTAAAACAGGCAGAAAATTGGAAAGGAAGTGGCTCTCTTCAAGCACGTTAGAAGTTAACACTGCCTGGAAGAAGAGTTTGTTAGCTTATAAAAAAAGCTCTCTGCAAAACTAAAACTTCCTATTACTCAACCGTAGAGGAAAACAAGAATATTCCTCAGTTTCTATTCAACACTGTAGCCAGGCTCACCATAAGCCACAGCTCTGTTTAACCCTCTATTCCTGTCAACCTCAGCAGTGATTACTTCAACTTTTTTACTGATAAAATTCCAACAATTAGAAACAAAACTAATGTCCCCCCTGCAGGAGTTTACATGCAGAAAGCCTGTAAAACAAATCATTGCTGTTAAAGTTCGACTAGTCTCAGATAATATCTTATCTAAACACCAAATTGTGTTCTTCCACATGCCATTGTTTATCTTTTGAAAACAACATGTACATTTCCTTTTATTGCACCAAAATAAATAGAGCAATATGTTTAAGTATATATTAAAATGTCAGGAGTGTAACAATACCTCGATTGATTACGCAACAATCTGATCAAATTGATGGAAACTTAAACCATCAATAAACAGTCATTGCAAGGCTACGCCTTTTTGTTAAAAAGAATGATTTTCATTGTGCTCTTGTTTTATTGTTCTGTCTTTTCCAAACAGAAGCACTAAAGCAGGCAAGACAAGGTCAACTTCTTTAAAACTGTATGAGTGCAAAGTCGTTCAGTGTTTGTTTCTTTTGTTGTGGTTATTTGGTGCATAACTAGTTATTATAGCCTATATTACCTCTGATTTTGCTGAAGGTACTTCTTGAAAAGCCTTCACTTTGATGTAAAATCCACACACTGAGGAACTTTCAGATGATCTGTGCGCTCTGATATTCTGCAGCCTTTGCAAACCTCTGTGCACAGAACTATTGGCCTTGATGGAGCTTTGCACTCTTTGTGCCCTTTTAGTGGCACATGCATGTACTTGCATGCAGGGAATTTTCACCAGCTTCCCTAAAATCCATTTCAGGCTTTCTTATGTCATTAAGAATGAGACTCACATACTCAAGGCCACTCAGACCAATCTGTGATTGGTCGGCGGTCTTTGTAACCCGCAGCAGTCCTTTCCAAGGGCACAAAGGTCATGCTTGAAAGCTCTCATTGGAAGAAAAAAACCCAGTGAAATGATGAAAGAAGGCCAACAGGGAGAAGCTACAGATTGATGGTCTCCAGTAAGCAGGCAGAAAAGAGAAATCGTGTCCTGCGGGAGAAGGAGACAAATGTTGAAAGACTTGTTTGTTGCGCTGATTGAAAGGATTGTGGAGTTGACAGAGCTTTTGGTGCATGAGACTCGCACGTTGCTTTTTACCGCCTGTTACTGGGAAAGTCACCTCAATACCTCCTCCTGTGTCTGTGTGTGTGTGTGTGTGTATTGATTCAAATTTAGTGCAAACAGGAATATGCACGCACACTGACAAACATACACAGGAGGGCCTCTCCCTGAATGTGACATGTGTTTTTATTAAAGTAAGCAGCTGCTCGATAGCGCTAAGGAGTAACGGCGATTGAGTCTGGCGTAATTATACCAAGCCCTGCATGAATTTTGCCCTAATGGAAGCTGAACACTTAACCCAGACTAAATGTAAAAGGGCAGATCAATGCTGAAGGGCTTATTTCTGCCCCTTACTTGAACAGCAGCCAGCGTTCTCCCAAACAGGACATTTACATATGCAATGCATCTCCTCTAGGAAAATTACTGCCAAGCAGGAGCTGCGGCGCCTTCGTACCCGTCAGGTGGTGATTCTTTACACAGCGTTAGAAATTAAAATGAATGTCTGAGAGTCTCACTTAAAGAAGGAATGCACTCAAATTAAAAAATAAAAATAAAAATTGCAGACACGTTCCCATATATGCATAACACTGCTCATTTCCAGCCATTACTATGGTTAGGACACTGTACAAGATCATTTTAACATTTACTTAACTTCATCACTGCAAATTACATTGTTTTGAAGTCACGACACAAAACTAATATTTGAAATCAAAAGTTACACCATGAGTCTATCACATGAAATGGTTCATGCATTCAATGCTGTTTTGGCGCGGTGCATTACGTTTATTCTGATTGGTCGGCTATGATGTGATGCATTTGATTGTTGTCTGGTAATTTCATTTTTTGTAGTTTGACAAGGTTCGTTGTAATAATTTACTCAGTAATGGCTGGGTGTAAAAATATAACAAATTACTTTACTTTTTTTAAAACATACTTAAGTAAGAGTGAGATTACTGATTGAGAAATATACTCAAAAGTACAAATACCCATAAAAACAACTCAATTACAGTAATTTGAGTTACTTTCACCTCTGGTTAAAATGTATGTGGGTACTATCCATACTTTCGGACACTTCGGTTGTAATGTGGATAGTAATTATCTTACAAACCATTAAAGTGTGACTGACCATTTTTATCCAAATTTTAATATTTATTCCTAATGTATAAAGTGCTATTTTTCTTTTTACTCTTACTGCTCTATCAATCTAAATTTCCTGAATATGGGATGAATAAAAAACTATCATATCGTATCTTACCTATGAAAAGGGGAAAGATATTTACTTCACTGGGTGCTGGAAATGTGTGTTTTTGCATTAAATGTGATGGCGAATAGAGAGATGAGTGGCAAAGTGAATATAATTTAAGTTGGGTTTTTTTTTGCAAACAATGACAAAAAACTATTTTTTTCAAACGTTTGCCTATTGATCCTCACCTTACGCTGTATTAGCGTAATGGTTAAGGAAGCAGGCTTATAATCGGGGGGTTGAGCAAGTCCCTTAACCCTAACTACTCGTGCGTAGCTTTAGATAGAAGTGTCTGCTAAATGAAATTGTAGAATAGTAAAAAAATAGGAGACTAAACTCCTGCATGGGTAGCTACTGTATAATGAGCTCTAGTCAGGCTTAAAATATCTAAGATAAGCTCAATGTAGAGCTGCTGCTCCTTAGCATGATGACTCTTGTTGACAAGACTTGCTTGAGATATTGTATGGAAAAAAAAAAGAAAAAAGAAAACTAAATGTTTTCTTTTATTCTGAAAATCTAATGAGTCCAGGATTTTGCAGCTCCGTCTTCTTTTATTCATCTGACCTTTAGTACCTGTTCTGTGTCCTCACCTCTGCTTCTCTGAAGTTCGTGGGTTAATGCTTGCATCTGTGGCATATTCCCAAAAAAGCCATTGCCAAATGCAGATGTTTTTTGATATATATATTTTTACAACAACAATCCACTTAGTAATCCAGGGATGGAGCACAGAAATCCTCATCACTTTAAAAGCCACAAAGTCCATGTTTAGTGTCGCTGTGCTTAGGACATGCTCGGCCTCGGCTTTGTCTGGACCATTCACATGTAAATGTTATTCCTACTCTAAGAATCAACGTGAGCAGCTGAAGAATAAAAAAATCCTACTGAATTGAAATGTCAATAGTAATTTTTGGCATGCAAGGGACATCTGAGAGTCAAGGGCTGCTTCCCTGGAGAAATGTAAAAGAGGAGCGAGGAAAGTAGTGTTCGGTGTGTGTGTGTGTGTGTGTGTGTCGTAGAGGGATGGAGGGTATAATAGAGGGGCAGATAAAGTCTGTGTGATGGAGGAGAGGAAGAAGGTGGAGTAATAGCAGTCACAAGGTGAGCTGTCAGAGGAGGAACGTCCAATGATGGGGGTGTGTGTGTGTGTGTTGGTGGGAGGGGGGTGGGTTTTTAAGCCAAGCTATGGATGCTCTTCAGGGAATCTCACCTCATCCTTGTCCTCCACTGATGGACAGGCTGAAATACCAGCAGAGCCACCTCCTGTAATGATTTGATGAATGAGCTTCTCAACCAAGCTCCCCCCCCCACCCCCACACACACACACACAGAGTCCAATCCAACACTTTACACTTGTGCATCCCCGTCACATATTTTAAAAGTGTTTCCTTCATTTTAAATAGAGACGGACCTGTGATAAACCTCCAGTGATTCACGAGCATGGACACGTGTCCATCTGTTCAATCAGGTTCCAGACAACACTACTCAGTCCATGCACTTTGACTGAACAAACTTTTTTGAAAACTTTGACACCACAAACTGTGAGTTTAGTCTGTTGGTATGCTGGCTAAAATACAAAAAAAAAAAAAAATCAATGCTTTTGTTTGATTCCTTTTCTGAATCTGTACCACTGTGTGTCAGGATGAGTCATTAATGTTAGATTTTCTAATCCAAGGGTTTAGCTTGTCCAATCAAGGCTGCTTTATGCTCTGTGTCCCCTGTTTTTAAGTAATATTGTACAGTCCAATACATGAATGCACTTAAAATGACTGGTCTGAAGCTGAATAATAAAACTTTATTAAGTCATGCCACAAATGTATTTGAAGTCAACTTTTAACCTTTAGATATATTTTCTATTCCTTTATATATGGGCATTGCCATTTTAGAGATTTCAGCCAATCAGCGTTTGCATATCATGTCGACATCACGTCAGAAGTACTCGTTTAACTCCCATAGCGATTCTATGGTGGAATATCATTTCAATCTGACATTTTAGCTCTTAGTTACATGTTATCACTTCCTTGGATGTTATGTCATTCTCTTAGAAGACCAGGAACATTACGGTGGACAGATTTTGACGTTGCATTTACCAGTAAAGGAAAATGGCGGTGGGCGCAGCCTTTGGGCGCCACTATCTTCCATCTTACTACAGATCTACTTTAGCTGAATAAGAAAGAAACCTTTAAATAGGGATGCAACCATGGCAACCATCAGATCCCTTTGACCTCATCAAACCAGTTGGAGTTACGTGATAAGAGAACTTCCTTGAGTAATCACTACATCACAGTTTGTCAAACACGTTGAGCTCCACAAGCGTGTTTATAGTGCTTTTTATTGCATCTGCAGCTTCTAAATGGCTTCAAATTATTGTCAAGAAAACTGTCTCATGTCTATTTTATGAATGAAAATGACAGTGAGCAACGCTCTCCTCTTCAAGGATCAAATCTGAAATGAGCATTCTTAAATTTTCTCTGTTGACTTTTCCCACAAATAAATCTATACTGCTGTCGTGATTGAGTTTTGTCATTCTGTGGTGGATCATGGGGGCAAAATTCGTGCAATGCCTGTAACCCTGCACTGGATAAGCATAACCCTAACCCTCACTGTGGATAGTGAGGCGATGTTTAATCCCAGAAGCTACATCCTAACAGTGAACTCGACTAACCTGCAGAACGAGCCGGTTAAGGACAAGCAACACAAACCGTGTCATTGTCCAGCAGCTGATGCTGGTAAAAAAAATGGAGACTAGTTTCAGAAAACTCATGAGAGGATGGAAAGAGAAAAAAAAGGAAAATGAGAGCAAGCTCAGTCATAAAGGTGCAGGGAGCGCGTTAACACGTGGGAATTACAGAAATAGCTGCAAACGTGTAGGAGAGGTAAAGCAAAGGTGAACGTGAGAGCGAGCAGAGCGGCGTGAGAATATGCAGCGTTATCTCCTTGTGAGGCAGACGGGCTTTATCTGCCAGGAAACACGAGGCTGCTGCTGCTACAAAAACCTCTTTGCACAGGTGAAGCCTCGTTCTTCACTTACAAGACTTTAACTGCCTGTTTGGCCTTTTGGAGATTGAACCTGAAACTGAGATTTCACACAGTCGGCTGTAAAGCACGTCACTGAAGATTAGACGACTGGAAACCATCAAGTCCACTTGGGTTATTCATTTTTACACCACATCCCTCTGGGTTTTTGTTTCCACCAATGGGAACGAAACAACATCCCCACGACAAGTCGCAATGAGATAAAACAGACATGGGCAACTAGCGGTCCGGGGGCCCCAAAGAGCCCTCCGTATAATTTTGTGAGGCCCTTTAAGTAAACAAACAAAATGTCTCCAAAAACACAAAATAAAATATTCATAGATGACTACAAAAATACACACAAATAACAGGAAAATATATAAAGTGATACCTGAAACACAAACAACAAACGCAACACACAAAATGAAAGAAAAATAAGCATAATGACAAAAAATACAGCAAAAATAAAGAAAGAAATACAGATGACAACAAAATAACACAAAAATAACTTAAAAATAAACAAAACACTACCAAAACACATACAAACCAAAAACACAAAATTAGAAAATGATTCTAAATGGCACCAAAAAAACAATGACAAAAACGTGCAAAATGATACAAGCAACACAAACTACAACCAAAATGAAAATACACAAAACAAGAACAAAAAGTGAGGGAATAAAATACTTAATGATATTAAGAATGCAAGGCCTCAAAATACAGAAAATTACTCCAAAGAAAAACACCAAATGAGAGAAAAACATACAAAACACCAATATAAATGTTCAGATTGGTTTGATAAGACTGTGATGGACAGGCACCCTGTCCAGAGTGTGCCCTCATCTGGTACCCAGTGACTGCTGCAGACGGGCACCAGCAGACCCCTGTGACCCTAAACAGGAAGCAAGCCAGTCAGACAATGGATGGACTCAAAATGCTTACGTGAATTCTCATGATGTTGCCCTCAGATCAGACAATCATAATTGTGGCCCCCTGCTGTGGCTAAAGCTGCCCGTCTCTGCGCTAAACCATAATTTCTTCTATATTCTATTATGTTTCAACCCAACTGATCCAGCTCCTGGTGTTTGATGGAAGTCTATATTTGCTGTTCAAAGAATTCTTCCACTTAAGCCACATCTGTTTCATCTTTGAATTGCTCGAGCCTCTTTGTTCCTTAAATTATTTAAAGGGTTTCAGAACAATCCTGTGTCAATTATTCCAGTTTAAAGTAGTCCTTTGTAGTGCCGTCATTCAAGTCAGCGTCAAAAAGCTGCTGCAACTGTTGGGTTGATAAATCTCATAATTACGACTTTAAATCTCATAATCATGATTTTACTGCTGATATATTTGACTTGTGTCGTATATTTTAACGGTCTCGTATTTATGACATGCAGTGGGTGATATTTGTTATTCCAGTGGTTGAAAGGCACTGCCATACTTAGACTCTTCCTGTAATGCGAGGCTGGAAATTTGTCATTTCAAAGTGTAGGTCAAACGGCCTCTGAGGATATTGATTGGCTTGTCCGCCTCTATTACTCCCATGTTATGTATTGCCCTCTTCTTCAGAGTCGCGACAGCCACAAACACATTAAAGATGAGAAGCTTCGATCCACCGTAAAGTGCCACCGCCGCACGCTGTCCACCGTGCGCCTCGCTTGGTTGCAAAGAGCCACCAATCAAGGACGTGACCGCAATGTTCCTGCTGCTCCGTGCTAGGGAGTTATGAGCCAAAGTCAGAGTCGTGGCCGGAGTGAGAATCTACAGCTCCCCTGACTCGGCACGGCCTCACCTCATCACGCAAGGTCATCCACGACTTGCATAGAAAGACAAACTGTGGAGTGCTGGCGGCGATTCACCTTTAATCAGTATCACACAGATGATGTGTTTCCTGCATTGTATCTACAGAGTGAACAAACCCTCTGCTGAAGTGATTCTCTGCCCAAAAATGTAATAAAAGCCCCAAAAAGAACAAGTAGTTAAAACAAAATGCAGACTCACAACTACAGAAACACCAGCAAACACTTGGTCCTGTCACATCCTAGGCTGCTTTCACACAGACTTATCCCCAGACTCGGGCCAGGACACGTCCCACAGGAGGAAACCATCCATCCAACCACACTTTGGAGGATCTCTAAAATGAGGCACACCGTCTCATAGTTCTGTCTCAAAAAACTTTATTAGCACACTGTAAATTTTCATTTTCATTGGATTAATCCTTTTTTAGATATGACCAATTTAGTGTTTTTCTTCTCAGGAACTACGTCAAATAGGAAACTCAAATTGGATACAGTAATATTGCTCCACCTACTCTCTCACAAGATACAAAATGACTTGCTCGGCATCATATCTGGTGGACATGGCAGCCGTTCAATTTTGGAAAAAGTGTGTTAGAGCTGAAACATGTTTGAGCCTTTAAAGGGGCAGTATTATGAAAAATTTACTTTATAATGGTTTTGCTACAGTGATATACATTCCTTTAGCCTCATTCAGAAGGCCAAAGTTGAAAGTTGTGTTTCCTCCCTCCCTTGTTATTCAACATTTTGTAAAAGTCAGCTCCTACGGGCGAGTTGGATTTTTCTTGCCACGTGACATCATCTCGCGGAAACTCCTCCTCCTGACAATCCTGGCTCCTCCTACCCTATATAAGAAAGTGAGCAGTTGTAAGCAGTTACAATCAGTTCCATTTTTAGTTCCCGTTATATCGCCTCGTATATCCTTTGACATGATCTGACGTGTTAATAACCCAAAGCGACGCAGCGGCTGAACATAACAGTGGACTATCATCTTGAATTGACTATTCCTGTAATCAGCGGCAGAGAGGATGACAAGAAAGTGACGTAGCAGCTCCGGTGAGTGTTTGAAGCAACTGAAACAGCTGATTGACTCCGCTGCTGATGTGATGAACACACCGTGGAGCAGCTGTTGTCGGCCTCAATCACAATAACCTCTTAAATAGCCATGCGTTTTACTGCAATGTGCAGTTTTCGGCTGAAAACAATAAAAAAAAAAAAGTGTGCGCGTGCATAGCAACAGAAAATCTCTGATAATAAAGCTGTTGTGTGGAGTCAGCATCATTAAACTGACTTTTCAGAGGCTAAAACTCTGGAAAACAGGAGAGTTTGGGGGAAAAAAACTCATGTTTTTGGGGTTCTTAGAACAAATGGTGATAAAATGAAAAATAGCTTAATACTAAACCTGTAATAAACAACTTTGCATATGTCTCAGCTCCCTGTAATTGGAACAGCTTTGAGCTATGTACATAGACTGTTCATATCAATAATGATTAGTCACATATAGGCATCGGTTCTTGGGTGAGTCTTGAAATCTGAAAAAAAAAAAAAAAAAACTTTTTTTTTTTACTGTTTTCATTGGCCATTAACTGCATGTAGGAAGAAAAAAATCAGATCTGTTTTAATTCATAGTATAAAAGTTACTATTTCTTGTGATATAAAACATTTTTTCTTTATGGAACAACTTATTCAAAATATTGAAAAATCTTTACATGAGGCTATTTTGCTGGCCTCTGTCTGATAATCATTTGTTTTTTTTAGACTGAAGTGCGTGGGTCATTTGTGAAATGACATGGAAGGATTAAGCTGATAACTTTCTCACTTTGATTTGGCTCAGTTTGGCCCGTCAGTTACAGAGCTGCTTGTTTTTGATGCTCTATAACTGAGATTGTACAATGTGGACGTGATTTTCAGCAGTAAGTTTGAACAGTCTATGTACATACTGTAGCTCAAACTGATCAAATTACAGGGAGCTGAGACATACATTGTGCAAAGTTGTTTACTGAAGGCCCAAACATGTACTAGTCCAAAACCCCGACAAACTTTTTTCCAATTTCGCGGGGCTGTCATGTCCACCAGATAGGATGTATAACAGATATGTTTGTATATTCTGAGAGAGTATGTGTAGCTGTATTACTATGCCACATTTCAGTTTCCTAAGTTGTGTAATTCCTGAGTTTCTAGAAGCTGAAAATGGAAGACTTAAGACAAACCCCCCTCACTAAACTGTCCATATCTGAAAACGGATCCATCCGATCAAACTAAAAATGTACAGTGTGCCTATTGAATTATTGAAGAACAATTGGTAAATGTTTTAGAATTTTTTGAGACCAAATTGTGTGGGATGTCCTGAAAATGTGTTTAAATGACAAGGATTGACCCAACTATGAGACTGTGCTTCATTGTAGAGGTTCTCCAAAGTATGGATGATGGTTTCCTCCTGTGGGACGAGTCCTCCTGTTACATAATGCATGACCTCTGCGGCTCCAAAACACACAGCTACTGCAGCTCTGAACAAACCTCTGCTCACAGCAGCTGCCAAAGGCGGTGCCGCACACACACACACACACACCCCTGAAAAGAGCACTCGATCACCCAAGTAACCTTTTGCATGAGTGCACTCTCAATCTGCCACTCACCACCGAGCCACTGCAGACATGGGGGCAGACATCCAGCATTAGGTGGGATTATCGCCCCCCACTGCCTTTTGTTGTTTAGACGTTCCATCCCTCCCCTCCTTCCTCCACTCTTCACCCGCGTCCTCTGCTCTGGCACTGCTACAGAGAAGCGGCTCACTGGGAAGCTGAAACCAGTGAAGCTCCCGTTGGCAGTTCACACTCACAGCAGCAGCCACACATACCCATTCCCCCTACCCCCCCAAGGGTCCCAAACTCAAACTACAGTTTCTTCTTACCAGAATGCAACAACATTAAAGACAAAATGTTAGGTCTGCAAATGTAGATTGTTTAAATAGAGTGAAGTTGTGAGGCTCACCCTCCAATCCTACCCATATGTTCTTCTTTTGTCCAGCTTTGACAAATCTTTGGCAAATTTACTTCCACATCTTGTCCAAGGTTCTTTCAAAAACTATTGCCACTTCACCACATATTAGTATTTTTGGTCTTCCGAGAGAGTATACTCGATACTCTACTAAAGAATTGGAAGTAATAGCTTTTACCTCCGTAACTGCTAGACACCACCGCCTCCTTAATTGGAAATCAACAACAGCCCCTTGCAACACACAATGGATTAAGGAGGTTGTGTCCTTTTACAAAGTAGAGAAAATTAGATGCTCAAGAAGGAGAAATTTGAAATTTTCTATAATAAATGATAAAGGTTTATCAATATCTTATGCGACAACAACCATCCGTACATTTTTTTTTTAACAGGTATTTATTTTATTTACTCTTATGTTTATGTTCCCAGAGTAATTATTCTATACAGACAGTGTCTAAGTACTTTTTTCATTGAATTGTTTATCTGGTTTTGTTTTTTGTAATTGTCTTTTGCTCTTAAAAATATGAAAATCTAAATCGAATGGTGCATACAAACGTTTAATGCTGACACTAATGTGCTCTGGTATATTTAAGTGCCTTTGATATTCTTGTATACACATCAATAAAAATTATGAAAGAAAATAGAATAAAGTTACTCTAGTGTTCAAACCTGAGAATCATCAGAGAGAGAAGCTGGGTTTCCATGACAGTCTGCAACTTATAAAAGTAACTTTTTGTCTTATTTGCTAAAGCTGTCACTATGCAAGGACAGCTTTACATAAAACTAGTAGTTTGTGTGACTAAAACAGGCTTATTGAGTCGCGCCCCCTGCTGCTCCTGCAGCCTTTGGCAGATTGCCAGAATGCTCCGCAACCGAGCAAAAATAACCAATCAGAGTCAGGATTGTGTTTGATGGACTGTCTGACAGCTGTTGCTCACAGTCCCCGCCCCTTTCCCAGAGCTAGACTGCCGTCTATTTTACAGTGTATGGTCTGGAGGAGTAGAAGATGGAATTAGCAACTTTTCTGCTTGAAAGGTAATGACTGCTGCTTGATTTACATTATGTTTGATTTGTAATTGTTACACTAGAACTCTGTAGTGCATGTGTTAGTGTGCGTGCAGCAGCCTCCCAGTGACAGTGTTGTTGCTGCTGCTACTGAGTTGTGTGCGCATTGAGAAAGAGAAGCGCTGCAGTAATATGCTTTTAACAGAGCATGTTATATTACTGTGATGTTGCTGTCGGACTAACGTTAGCTTAGTGGGAGAGAGGGGTCTGAGAGTTGCGGACTGCACCTGTAATAGGGGTGTGAAAAAAACAATTATTTCACGATGTATCACTATTTTTGGGTGTGGATTTTATTTTTATTTTTTTTAATTGATTTTTTTTAAAAAAATGTTTTTTTCAATAATTAGTGTTTTTCACATTTTTGTGGATGTGTGTTTTCTACTGCTAGAGACATTGTCACTTCTCAGCGGAGCAGCCGGACTATTGGGCATGATGACCAGGTCCTCTTCCTACATAAAAACCTTGAAAATTATGCCACTTCCGCACCTCTACTCTGGTAGATGGCACCAGAGATATAATAATAATAATAAAGATGTTTTTAAGCAAATAGTTTTGACTCAATTTGTCCTCTGAATGATCAATATCTTCTGATGAACATATACAGCAACTTGGTTTTTTATCTCCATGTTTAATTTTGATATTAACTGGGTAGAATATTGCAATACACTGCTATATCGTGATAATATCGTATTGTGACCCAAGTATCGTGATACGTATCGTATTGCATCATCCTTGCCAATACTCACCCTAGTCTTTAATTAGAAGATGTTTTACGTTTAGAAATCAGTTATTGTAGTTAAAGATGACATTTACTGCTGATTTAAAGCAATACACATTACAGAGCAGGGGGGCTCCCAGGCCCCCCAACCCCCAGGCTGGGGGGCCTGGGGGTTGGGGGTTGGAGTCGGTGGCGTGGTGCGCTGGGTCCTTGGTTCCTTGGGGGCTTTTCGGGTGTGTATGGGGGGGGCAATGGCAGCCTCTCGGCTTGGGACCTTGGGGGCGGTCGGGGGGCTGCTTGGCCATGGGGTGGTCGCCGGGGGCCCCTAGATCTCTCGCTCTTTCTGCTGGCCCGACTGCTTCTTCGGGCCCGGGGGCGGCTCATGGGTTTTGCAGTAGCGGCTCTTGGTATCACATTTGTCATGGACGCACTGGCCTCGGGCTGTGGGATAACACTCATACTGGGCTCAACCATAGACACGTTGTTCCCAAATACCTGTTTTATGTAACTTCCACTCACTTCCTCCTCTGCTCACAGCCACCACCATTATTCCTAAGCCGCACACTGGTCACCAGACTGGCTTGATAACACAACAATAAGCACAATATACACAACCACAATTTCACATCACATCACTTGAAACTTATTGATTATTCCCCACCCATTCGTTTTCCTATCTTGTATCCCTCCTCCCTGTTAACTCCACCCCTTTTATATGAGCGCACACTGAACCAGATTTTAAAACCCTGAGTTTAGTTAACATGTTAATAACCAATACTTTAACTGAAAAAGAGCCAGAAATCAAGCAAAGTTTAGTTTTTTTTAGCAATTTACATTCATAAGTTTTACAAAACACAAGATACATTAAACGTACAAATAGCATGAACAATAATCCATGTACCCTTCGTTCTTTGGTTATTCCATTTAAAAACCAAATCAAAATAACAAATGGTGGGATTGTTTTAACCGAAACAGAAGTGCAGAAAAACCAAAAACCAGATAAGCAGCATTTTTCTCATGTGCATGTTTTGCGTAACATCCATTTTTGGGTTTTGATTTTATTTTTAACATTTCAATTCACCAGTAATGTGACTTATGCGTTGCTTCTTTTTATGTCCGGGAGCAAAAGTCCGCCAAGTCACCTGTTTGGTAAAGTTGGCAGATATTCACAGATTCGGACTTCCAGCGTCAATAACGCTTTAAAAAAAAAAAAACTAAACCCTTGCTTTTTGCTAATCTGCCACTAGGGGGCAAATTCAAAAACTGCCTTGATTATGGGCCTTACTCCTGACACAGTAAGACACGCCCCCTCACAGCACACAGTAACATCTGTGATCAAATATTACAATCACACGCACAATCCCCACGTGAACGCTCCACCCACGCGCACACAACACTACACACACCATCACTGGCGTTCCAGCCTCTGTTCACGGCTCAACAGAGGCTGGAACGCTGCTTACACACGCGACAAGAACATCCTCGCACACAGAGAGACAGACGGGAATACACACGTGTCTGTAAATACACAGATAGCTTGATAAACCCTCTAATTATTGTACAATCTGCTCTTTATAGAAGCACAGAGTTAAAAAAATAAAATAAAAAATCATAACCGCTGCAGATGTTACAATTTTTTTTTTATCAAAAGCAGCAGAGTAAAGGCCTGTGGGTGGTTCTATGTGGTGAAATTAAAACATGAAGTTCTCGTCCTAGTTTCCCCGTAAATATCCAAATATTACACATACAGAACAAGCTGTAATATTACAACAGAAAAACACTGCGTGTTTGGTTTTTCTGTATTTCTGTTTTGGTTTTAAATCAGTAAAACAAAGTAACCACACTGTTTATTATTTTGATTCGGTTTTAAAACGGAATAACCAAAGAACAAAGGCTTCATGGATTATCAACAAGAGAAAAGCATTTAAATACCTTTTGACATCACAGAATTATCACAATCTACACACATTTATACATACATTCTATTGGTGTTTTTAGCATTTAGATTAATTCCAAATATTACAGGGAAACCAACAGTTAAAAAGAGCTGTGGTCCAATGTCATTTGCATATTTCTTATATTGTATTTTGAATTTCTGTAGACTAGCAACACTTTTCAGGTTTTAATTTAAGCTATTTCATAGGGTGACACGTTTTCACGCGATACATTGACTCTTCAGGATAGTACGAGCATACTGTACCTTCAGATTAAGTGTTCCCTTAGGCAGTATCTCCCCTCTTTATTAGCAAACTTTTGTTAAATGTTTAGAGGAAGTTGGTTAATAAAGATATCATTTTTATCAAGTCATCAAGTTTTAAAGTGTTGGATTTTAAGAACAGTGAGTTTGTATGGTCCCTATAGCCTACGTTGTGCACACCTTTTTTATGTCTATATAAGATTTGCTGATGACTGTTATAGGTATTGTCCCAGACCTCCCAGCAGCAGTTGTTATAAGGTAGGATTAGAGAACAAATCAATAGTATTGCACTTAATATACATTTTCTGCATTATTCATTTAACCTGTAATTCAATTGAACCCATGCTCTATCACATATTGCAGCTTTTCCATCCCTGAACTCTGAGATCCAAACTGTTCAACTCTCCCTCCTGAACTCTGACCAACGTTCCTGAATGTGTTGCACCCAGTGTCCTCCTTGAGTGTCTTTGTTTCCTGCTTCATTTATCGGCTCCAGTCCTTGTAAATCCTGCGTCCCACACTGACATAACTGTCCCCTTCACAGTGATTTAGTGTTACGAGCGGCTGCCAGTAACTGTCTTTTAAAACAGACTACTTTCAAGCATCCAAACGCCCTCCACTTCTGCTGGATCCGATTCCCTTAACCATGCAAGTGCAGTGAAAGGGTCAGGTAAGGGATTTAGTTTGTGACCTTTGCTCTTACAGTCAGCCGTTTGTCGGACTGACCTTTTAATACTGAACACTTGTAGTCACTGAAGAGCAAGACGTGGCTTTGGACTTCTACAGCGGACTGGAGGTGATGGTGAGGAGGTCTGGAGTCAGAAGAACAAGCAATAGATCAAACATGGACAAACTATGGCCCAGGAACAATAGTCTAATTTTGTGCGGCCACTAAAGTAATCACATAAAATTACACCCACAATGACAAAGATACACAAAATGTACTCAAAAAACACAATTAAAAATATACAGAAAAATATGCAAAATGACACCAAAACAATAACAGAAAAATACAAAAACTTTATTCCAAAACCCGACAACTAAAAAAAATTAAAAAAATACTCCAAAATCACAACAAAAATGCAGAAATATACATAATGACATCAGAAAGACAAAAAATATACAAAACCACAACAAAAAATACAAAAAATATATAGAACCACAACAAAAATATACAAAATGACACCAAAACATATGTGACAGAAAAATACACAAAATGTATTCCAAAAAATACACAAGACAACTAGAAAAAAAAATACTGTGAATGCAAATTAATATCAGAAATGACTGTTAAAAACACAAAATCACAAAACACCACAAGTTAACTCCTAAACCACAAAAAAAACGACAGCAAAATTTACAAAATGACAATATACAAAATGACACCAAAACACAATGACATAAAAATACACAAAATGTATTCCAAAAACACACAAGACAACTAGAAAAAACAAGAAAAATATGCAAACTAACATCAGAAAAACACAAATCGACTACAAAACAGCAAAAAGAAACAAAACAGCATTCAAAATACACAGAACTCAATCCTTAAACACAATATCAAAAAAACAAACTTGCAAAATTAGAGAAAAATATACAAAACCCACAATGAAAACATGCAAAATGATAGAAAAAAAAACAACAAAAATACAAACAATGAGTCTAACACAAAACAGCAACAAAAAACACAAATAACATGGGAATAAATGTTGAAAATGACAAAAAAAAAAATACACAAAACCCTTTCCCTCTTTCCTGTAATAATGTCCAGTTCAATTCTGTATTAATGCTCTGATGGGTCATTATTCTGACATGATTCTTGATAATGTGGCCCTCGGAATAGACAATCACATTTATGTCAGTGGCCCCCGCAGTGATAGAAATCGCCCATCCCTGCTTTAGGATAGGCAGGTACAAAGGATGACATTTAACATTTTAAGACTAATCATTGTGACTCGACATCTTCTAAAACTCAGACCTTCGTCTCAGTGCTGATACTCAGAATAAAAGTGTGATTTACTGTTAATCCAAACAATGACGTGGGTTCAGACCCTGGAGGCGTCTGCAGGTATAAAAGTGATACGCACCGGCCTGAGAAAGTTAATTATTGTAATGAAGAGACAATGCCTGTGGGACTCCATGCAGCCGTTACATTGTGGTTAGTGCACTCTGATGGTTTTATTAATGAAACAACAGAAGACGCTGTGCTGTGAATGTTTAGTTGGGAGAAGATAAAATATTGAAACAATGAAGGAAAGTAAACCTGCTTTAAAGAATGAAAACTACCTAAAGGGGGAAATCCAATCCACCTTTGGGTGCCAGCAGTGACACATCGATTATTACTAATGACAAACTTGGCCTGAACTGCACGCTGAGACTCTTGCCACTAAATGGGTATTCTTATGTAATTAGTGGATGAGATTAAACTCACTCCAATATAATTAAGCCAAAATATTTCATTACGTGTAAGATGATGAATGATGGGATGATTACACTAGAGTGGGGCTATTACTTTTAATTATTTATTTGCTTTGCAAGAAGTGGAGAAATATACACGGAAATTACTGTATTCAAAGTTGCATACATACATTTTTCAAAACTAAACACTAGCATGTAGCCTCTTAAAACTGCAGCTATGATCCCTATGATGACAGTGTTACTCTGAAAACACTAGCAAAGTAACATTTCTGGTGTTTTTTTTTAGGAACTGAAAGTTCTAGGTTTCCAAGGAAACCCCTTAATAAACCTTAAAATAAAAAAATAAAAATCAGAAATTTAACTGAACGTCGCAGTCTACCCTTATATTGTAAATTAAACATTATAACGAGAACTGTTGCAACAGCGAAGGACGATTCTCTTTTTCTTGCTGAATCTGTTCAGTGCCATCTTTGCATTCTTCTACAGTATTCCCAATCCCACAATGCAATGCGTCACTTCTCCAAAGATCAAGTCACATGACCATTTGTCAACAAATTCAATGCTTGTGATGGAGTTGAAAAAAACCATCCTGGGAGCAGCATTTTCAACTTTTAAATCATGTCAGGATTTAAAATAATGACCATCTGAGCATTAATACAGGAAGAAACAAAGGCTTCATGTGTTTATTATGTTCTGTGAGTTCATCCATTTTGTGATTAGACGTGTTTGTCATTTTGTGAGTCTTTGAAGTCATCTTATGTGTTTTTGTTATGAGTATTTTTGTTGTATATTTGTGGGTTTTGTCATTTAGTGTATTTTTGGAACCTTTGTATTGTTTTGTGAGATTCTATCTATTTTGTGCATTTTTCAATTCATAGTGTGTTTGTCGTCATTTTGTGTACTTTTCAGTCATTTTCAGAATTTTTGTCAATTTATGCATTTGAGTTATTTTGTACTTTTGTCATTTTGCATGTCTTTGGAATCATTTTATGTATGCTTTTTGTGTATATGTAGTATAATTGTCATATCGTGTATTTGTGTTGTCATTTTGTATTTCCGTTATCGTTTTGCTCGTTTCTTAGTACTGTGGGTTTGAGGAGTCATTTTCTGACTTTTGTCGTCATTTTCTTTCATTTTCTGTATTTTAGTCATCATTTTGCGTCATTTAAAAATAATTTTTAAGCAGTATTTTGTGTTTTTCTTGTCTCTTACTGTATTTTTCCTGCAATGTTGTATCTTTTTGTATTGTTAAATGTATTCTTGTTTTTGTTTTGTGTAATTTTGTTATCGTTTGGTGTTATTTGAGTAATTTGTTGTATTACTCTTGTCGTAATACAACAGTAAGCAATTTCCCCCTGGGATTAATAAAAAAAAAATTCTGATTTTGTG
Source organism: Gouania willdenowi (assembly GCF_900634775.1). NCBI lineage: Eukaryota > Metazoa > Chordata > Actinopteri > Blenniiformes > Gobiesocidae > Gouania > Gouania willdenowi. Next base: position 40,202,737 of record NC_041046.1, read on the forward strand.
TTTTTTTGTAGTTTTGTTTTTCCAAATATATTCTTGCTTTTGTTTTGCGTAGTTTTCGGTCAATTTATACGTCTACTTTGGGGGCCGTATAAAATTAGCCCCAGGGCCACCAGTTGTCCATGTCTGATCTACGTACTTTGGAAATGACAGCTTGTGTTTTGTAACGAGGCAATAAAATTCAGCTGCACAATTGTATTATGCATCTACCCACAAACTGGCAGGATCCAGGAAGGAGCAGAATGGGATCAGAGTGCACTCATTGAGTTCTATCAGCAGACAAACACACATCCTCTACAATGTTTCCACAGGGAGACCCAGCTTCCTTAATCCCTCTGTTTCCAGTGACCCTGACATCTATGTCGCTCACTCCAAAGATAAAGACCACACACACACACACGGGTTGGTGAGACCAACTCAGTCAAATAATGTTGTAATCCTCTTCATCTAACATTCACAATTGTATTCCACTTGATCTTTAATCCTTTTCACTGTTATAACTTCCTCCTGACAGTAAAACTACTTCTGTTCTACACGAACACTTGGCACGGTTTACTCATCTGGGACATTTGTGTTTTTTATGATTTAGAGTTAAAAGAAAAGATTGGACCTGACTTGATGAGACTCAAGCAAAGCAAACACATCTATAGAGATATATAATATTATAGCCAGAGCTCATATGATATATTTTGGAAAGGAAAAAAAACAACAAAATATGTATTTAGAATTATAACCATGTTTTGATTTGTGTATGACCATTTCAACTATACAGGAATATACAATAAATAAGCAATAATAGACCTGTTTTGGGTCATATTTAAAGTGGCAGTAAGCAAATAAAACACAAAAACAGAGACTGACAATTCATTTTAGTCTAAAATTAAAACCAAATCATGATGTTCTTTGAAGAATAAAGATATTCAGTGTGCATTAACTTTACAAAACAAGTAAAAAAAAAAAAAAAAACTAGAACAGTCTGTACATCCCAGATTTAAGTTATGGACTTTAAAATATGAGTTTAATCTACAACTAAGACCTGTAGGCATCGACTTTGTCTCCTGCCACTGAAGAAACTTTAGACAAATGTAGCAGGAATGTTTTAATATTTATATATTTCATTTATGTTACAAGGGTTCGTTCTCTCTTCAGATTAGAGACTAAAATATGCCCAATCATGTTTATATTTGGAAAACCAGCCCAACAACCTCTCCACAGTGTATTCAGAGCAGAACAATTATCACTGCTTGAACTGTTCTGCCCTCTACTGGCCATCATTAGAAACTGCCCAGTTACAAATGCATATGAACTTATGCTGCTTTTGGGGTCTTTTGAAACAGTTAACTTTCAGCTTTTTATCATTGATTTAATGTTGATTTTCAACCTTGTAAAAATGTTTTAAGGCTGTTTTCTGTTGTACGTCTTATGTAACACATTGAATTGCCTTGTGTATTAAATGTGCTATACTAATAAATTTGCCTTGCCTATAAGTTACTAAGAGAATACCTGGACTGATTTTAAATTCCACATCTGTGATAATGTGGATCACATGAACTGAAAACAAGTTAATGTTTGACTTGAAGAAAACATTAAAATTAAACAAATTTAGTAGCAATAAAAGATGATTCCACAAACATACTTTTTACTGAAGCCATTAATAATATCAATCTTACGTAATGGGTTTTTGACAAAAGCTGCTTAAACTTCTTGCAATTGTCCAAATCAATCCCCCCTAAAAAAAAATATATATGTATATATATTTATGAAAGTAGAAAACGCAAGCCATCATCAGGTGGTGTACCACAACTACGAGAGAAGTATTAAAAGCCAAGTCTTCAAAATTGAATTGAAGAATCATTTTCATATTTAACTGAATCTTTAATAATGGGCATCAGAAGTCTTCTCCCATGTAAGACAGTTATCAGAAGGGTTCTACTGCCGGGTTCTTACATAGGACAGCTTACCAGATGGGTTCGAATACCTGGATTCAACATAACACAGTTGCACAAATGTGAAGATCTTTGTTTTACGTCAGCTAGGAGTACTTACTCCACCTACTCTGTGTTAAAGATGAGGAAGCAGTTTTTCTAAGCTTGTTTTGGTCTTGTCCAACGAGACACCGTCTTGCAGTGATTCTCAGATCACAGGAACATTTGATAAGGTCCAAGCATCTGCTCAGATTTCCAGGCCTTCCTCCTGAATTTATCTTGATGAAGTTACCTGGGTTAATATTATGTAGGAAGGCTTTAACCTGTGAGCAAATACCAGCTAACAGAATGCATTCATTCAGTAGGGCAACATAGCTTTTTCACAGTGTGTGGAGTAAAAAAAAAGAGTCTTAAAAGGCCTTGGGTTATGCATAGACAATGCCAAAACAAAGGACTGGTTCATACAACAGAACAATGGAAAATACGTAATTGGGCTATAATGGACAAAAATGAGTTGCAAAGAGAATCTGGATTTTATCTCAGAAGATTAGAAAAAAAAAAGACTTTGGTTATGCATCCGAATTTACGTAAAGAGAATCTGGGTTAAACACCAGCATAAAATGAATAAAATGACCTTATACATCTGAATAATGGGGGAAAAGAATGTTATACAGCAGAACAATGCAAAAAAAAAAAACTGGTTATATGTGGGAACAATGCAAAAAGAACTTTGGTTATAGATCAGAACAATTACAGAAAAAAGGACAGGGGTCACAAATCAGGATATTGCAAAACAGAGGAGTCAACAACAAAACCAGCATATCCAGAACTGTTTCAGCAACATCTACAAAAAGGTTAAAGGTTAGAAAGGAGAGTGTCAGTCAAGTCAGGTCTGGACGTCCATGTCTTGTGGGAGTGGCATGGTTTAAGGTGGTACACCTTTAAACCTGTGTGCAAATGGAGTTGACACTGAGACAATAGATCTGAGGTCATATGCTCTAGCAGTAAGACAAACCGCATGTGGTACACGCAAGGACGAAGGGCAATAATCTACAAGCTCTGGACGTGCAAAGAGCCTTTTCAGCTGCAGCAACAGCTCTGAGACAAAGAAAACATGCAGTAACGGGACACAAACATACAACAACAACGAGGGTCACACTCTAGACATGTACAGCTCAATTTCTATAAAGTATAAAGGAACCAAACAAGAAAAATTGCACTACAAAAAAAGTAAAAAATAAAAAGATTTTAGAGTCTTTGTCTCCGTAAAGTTGATCTTGAGCAGAGAATGTAGATTCAGGGTCTTTACTTTATATTTCTCCTCCTCAGACTGTCAGAACTTCAGCCTTTTCCTTCTTTTGCAGGTATCCAGGATCTTTAAGCAATCTTAATTCCACATGAAGCCTTGTAGGTTTGATTCTCTTGGATGCAAATGTATGAAATCTCCAATTGTGGATGTGCCATCGGTCCAGAAAATGGTAATTGCATCCAATTCACTAGTCTTGCCTCGGAGACTTCTCTGTATCAATACAGTAGCTTAGCAAAGACATGATTCAGCAGTCTCCACGTGGTCAAAGTTCCCAGGCTTCAAGCATCTTGCCACTTAAAATCCATTTAACCATTTCAAATTCTCCATCCATCTGTGCCATGGCCTTAGGAGTTCTTGTGGTAGAAGTTGATCCCATCCATACCTGGATTTACAGTGCTTTGACTAAATGTTTATGTTTCAGATAGAAAGCTCAATGGTCCACTGCTGAAAGTCAACCTATTCTTAAGAAGAGTTACTTTGAAGCTAAAGGTGTGCTTGTTCCATTGAAGTTCAAGTACTTCATTGCATTTAAACTAGGAACGTATAATTTATCAGGGGTTTATAATTTTAAGTAAATTTAGTACAAGTGTTAAAATAAGATGCCTTTCTGTTTATGGTATTTAAGTCTTAAGGCTCACTTTAAGCTAATGAGTTCACCGTCTATGTTCAAAAACACTTTAAAAAATTAAATGTTTAGCACCTATTGTTTTTGATAATGCCGTTTGGAGATGGGTTCCGATAAGCAGCTACTGCTTCAGCCCATTCCATTTATTTTTTGTTTTCCATCGTACATGTTGTAAAACAGCCAAGAACAAATAAATATCTATCAATCAGAAACAAGTTTGTTCCGTCAGCTCCACGTTTGTGCGCATTTATATTTGAACATTTGCACAACTGACTTGGGTAAGTGTGTATTTTAATACGTACACCACCATCTTGGCTGTGGTCCTCCAACATCTCTTCAACCTATCGCCTTAGGGTAATAAAAGCCCCAGTGCTGTGGAAAAAAAAAAACCCTGCCTAGTGCCAGTACCAAAGAAGACCATCTGCCCTTAGCAATAGACTTTTATATAATATTAGCACTGGAGTCACCAACATGGTGCCTGCAGGCACTAGGTAGTCCGCATGGACCATGTGAGGTGCCTTTAGGTGCTCTAGTCACTAGTTAGTACTTAAAGTTAAATACTGTCACACGTAATAAAGTTTGTTTTCCATTACCATCTTTAAAAGTTTATTTTCACTGAAAATGTTTTTAAGTGTTGCAGATTTGGTGAATTGTCAGTGGTATGTTATATATAAGGTTATTTCAAACAAATGCAATGTGGATTTTATGTTACATGTTTTTACAATTAGTTGTTTTTTAGAAGCTAGTAAAATAGGAACATGGTAATTTTCTAGGAAGATTAATCACAAAAATGAAAAAACAATTTTTTACAAATTCCCTACCTTTTTAAGTTAACACTAGCCTTTATTATCATACCCTCTAATTAAAGTGAAACTGTGAAGGTTAAGTAAAAGTGCTTTTTCTAACTGGTAGCCTTCAGACTATATAGTACCTACACAGTAGCTCACTGTTTCAGAAAAGTTATATATTTATCCTTCTCGTCCAAAAGCGTTGGCGGCGGGCGTAATCTGCTACTACTTTCTTTCTGGCCACCTTCTACTCTTAAACAGAGTCATAAATAATTCCTTACCCCTTTAGCACCAAAAGAATATCTATAATATTACGTGAATATCTGTAAAAGTCACATTTTTCTATTAGCTCTGTCTGCTAGCATAGCATCTCTTCTTCACTGCAATAATATCTGCATGCCAACTGACCATTGGGTTACCAGCGCCCTCTGCTGGTTTAAACACATACCTGACGTAAATACAATGCAATTTTTTTTTAAAGTCCAATTGTTAAGGCACAAAATACATTTTTTGTTGCATTTTTAAAAAGAAAAGGAACTATTATGTAGATTTGCATTGTTTACTATAGAACCAGAATTTAAATTAATATGCTTCTTCATTTGTATTATTCCTTTATTTCATTCAAAATGTATTTTTAGTTAAATTGCATTGTTTTGGATAGTTTATCAAGGGATTCTTTTGACAATTAAATATAAAAGGAAAATAGTACAATATTTTCTAGTTTCTCCCCCCCCCCCCCCCCCCCCCCCAAAAAAAAAAAAATAAAGGACTATTTTTTAGTCATCATTTGTCTACAGTCCCATTTTGTAAAATAAATTGTGAGAGAACCGTATCATGAACCCAGTATCGTGGATCAAATCGGGAGTTGAGTGAATTGTTACATCCCTAATACAAAGGTTTCTTCTTGATACTTTCAGTTCTGAACATGAACAGTTTGTCATGTTCTGTGCTACATTCGTACACGTATGCGGGGCACCTCCCATGCCGACCCACAATTCTCCCGTTCTTGTTCTCCCACGTTATGTGATTGTATTCTCAATTTTTTGGACTGATGTAACTGAAATGTTTGTACAGCATTTTGTAATTTTTATCTGTAAAAAGCACTTGTTAAATATTTTGTGAATGTAATTAACTTTTCTACATTTACTGGTCAACAGTGCAAGGTTATGGATGGGTCGGATTTAGTTAACTACTGTACATTCCTTCATGGTTTTATTTAGACTTATTTTCTGCATCGTAGCAAATGTATAGCAATAAAAGGTATTTGATAAATTAAGCCATTCCCATAATTTAAATGTTTTTAAAATAAACTTAAATTTAGCATCCACCCTCATGGATATTTTTGATCTGTGTGGTGTTTGTTATTCACGTCATAACATTATTTAGTTTAATTGATCAGCTTCTGCAGGCTGTGGTCAGGAGATACAAAAATATCCTTTGAAGATGTGAAAGTTCAAGTTTACTAAGAAAAAAAGAACCATGACTACACACAAATACTTATGGTTTAAACCATTAGTCTGCAAAATAACTGAGGTAAGCATGTTTGGTAGGTTTTGGTAGTAAAATTTGTCAGCAATAAAAAACTTTGATTATGCAACATTACAACTGGGTAGAAAATACACTAACAATATACAAATGTGATGTGCAGTTTAAACTATGGCATGTCAGCTATAAAGACCTAAAGTTATGACAAAGCAAGAATACAGCCCGCAAACTATGACAGGACAACAATGCAGCCAGCAAACTGACCCCAAATTATGACACGGCAACTTTACAGATCGAAAACTATGGCAACAACAATACAGCTGTCAAACTGACACGTAAGCAGTAAAGTGCTGAAACTATGAAACCGCAACAATACAACCCTTTAACTATGACAAAGCAAATATACAACCCTCAAACTATGACAGCAAGAATACAGGCATAAAACCACAACAGGGCAAAAAGTATAAGCAAAGCGTGACACAGCAAATACATAGGCATTAAAACGTGACAGTGAAAACAAGCATCAAAACTCAACACAGCAAAAAGAGGCCTTAAAGCGTGACACAGCATAAATACAATGTAGCGAAAACATACACTGTAGCAAAACGGAGTGAAAACGGAAAAAACACATTGCAGCGAAACAGAGCCGACAAAAAACACATTGCAGCGAAACAAAGCAAAAACACATCGTAGCGAAACAGAGCGAAAAAACACATCGCAGCGAAACAGAGCGAAAAAACACATTGTAGCGAAACAGAGCGAAAAAACACATCGCAGCGAAACAAAGCAAAAACACATCGCAGCGAAACAGAGCAAAAACACATTGTAGCGAAACAGAGCAAAAACACATTGTAGCGAAACAGAGCAAAAACACATTGTAGCGAAACAGAGCAAAAACACATTGTAGCGAAACAGAGCAAAAACGCATCGTAGCGAAACAGAGCAAAAACACATCGCAGCTAAACAGAGCAAAAACACTTGCGTGGGCTGTGGCATACACAGCTCAGCATATGGTTGAATCATGTCTATTTAAAGTTTTTAAACAAAGCATGACTCTATAATAATTCTGAAAAATGCTGTGGTAGCAAAGCTCTGATTAATTGATCAATATGTTTGGTTTTATACTATTTACAACATTATTTAACATTAACACTGTTGTGATCAAGCTATGACTTGCTGTGGTGAAGCTAAGCTGTGGTGTATTAACTACTGTTGCATGGAGCCGCAGTGTGCAGCTTATTACAGCTAAACTACAAGTGTCAAACATTAGCCAGAATACAAATATGAATTTAGGTTTATGTTGTAAAATGAAAGTTCAATTAACTTTGATGTTATGGTTTTATTACAATAAAATAAACTACATTCAAAGTTATATTTTGGATTGTTTTACGTGTCCAGCTCATTTCAGATCAAGCTGCAGTGTACGAGTATATTTATATTAGTTTGACACCTTGATCTAATAACAACAATTCACCTACTGAGCCGATGCGGTTAGAAAACTGACGTGCAGAGGCCGTTGGAGCTCAAACACAGAGAAACCTGAGCAGCCACACCTTAAATAATGTGGCCTAATCAACGTGATGAGCTTCACCTGTGACAGGTGAGCAGGAGGGGGGAGTAATCTACTCACTCTCACAGTCTGAAGAATCTGTATATTATTTGTTCTTTTGACATTACGTTTATAAACCAAATTTAAATAAATAAATGGTGTTTGGTTTTATTGAAATACAGAAAATAACAAAAAATAAATAACAAATAAAATCTGTTTTAAAAATTTTATTAAATTAAATTTAAATATGAATCACAAAATGTTGTTCACCTATGAGGGTTTTTGTTGTTGTTCTTGTTTTTTTTTGGTTTTTTTTTGCGTTTGTCATTTAAAAAAAAAATTGTTTTCACATATAAATTATGCAACAGTAACGTATGGAGAATGTAACGCCAGACTGCACTGCCCTCTAGTGGAAGTCAAATAATAAAAGTAACACCATTTATAATGCAGGCGACTAAAAAAAAAAAAAAAAAAAAAAAACTGATTTCCATGAAGAAGAAAAAAAAAGTGAAAGTTGGTGTTTGAAAAAGAAGTACACTTCCTGTTCAAAGCAAGAACTTCAACGCAAAATAAAAAAGAATAGTCATTTATTTCTTTTATTTTTTAAACAAAACAATTAAAGCTCGTTTTCCCTCCACTAAAGATAAAGATAAAGATAATCTTTATTAGTGCCACAAATGGGAAATTGCACAGTTTCAGAAGCAGATGAATAAAATAAAACATCAACATAAAAAATACTACTCCTACTTTCAATTATTTCTTAAAGTTTATCAACTCATTCAAAAACATAATAAAAGGTGGTTTGCTTTTTTGAAAACTCGATTTTAATATTATGTTATATGAAAAAAAAAAAAAAAAGGAAAAAAAAGAAAGAAAAAAAGGGAAAAAAGATATATTTGTATCTGCCATCACACCAATGTTAATATCTATATATTTCGATTTTATGTAAATTTATGTCATTTTCATCCATCCAAGTTTGAAAATAGTCCCAACACACACAAACTACGCAACAGCAACAAACATTTTTTTTTAATTTAGTTTAAACATCAGTCTCACAAAACAAACAGTTACTTCTGTCAATGTTAAATATTTGGCCTATTAATGTCACTAATTGTATTAAAGTAAGTATCATTGGGTACAATAGATTCTTTAGCATGATTTTATTTATTTATTTATTTATTTATTTATTTATTTATTTATTTATTTATTTATTTATTTATTTATCTTTTGGAAGAACGGTATGTAGACTGATGGAAAACTTTACTTTTACTGTGAAAACCTCAATTCGGAACAAGAGCGTTGGTTGGTACAAACTCACTGCATAGATCAATGTCACTAATTGTATTAAAGTGAGTCTCGTTGACTTCAAAGAGAAACTGAAAGAGCTACAATAGATTAATTTTAGGTAAATATTGGAAATCTATACTTTTACTGTGAAAACCTCAGTTCTGAACCAGAGTGTTGGTTCTTCATGTGTGGAGACTTCCGCTTTCGTTCCTTCACAACAAGATGGACTGGACGGAAGATTGTCATGTAAGTACGTCTGTGTGAAACCGTCACTTCTGAGCTCTTTGTGTGAGGCTTTAATGTCGTTCGGGCTCCTGCTTTTTGCATTGTTGCCTTAGTTTAATCCTAGTATCTGTCCGTGTTGTTACGTCAGTTTCAGTTGCTTTGAGGGGGAAACGAGCTGCGAGAGGTAGCCTCCAGTTTGTCACCTGGCGATAACGTCAGCCAGGCGGTGTCATGAGCCTACTCGCCTCTGTGTTAGCTAATGACCTACTTCCGCATTTAATTTCGACATTGGCACACGATAAAGTGATTTTCATTGTCTGTGTCATGTCATGTTGTATATATGCGTTTAAAAAACGTTACGATTAAGTTTACATTTAGAAATATCTGTTTAAAAAAACACACGTGACTAAATTACAGAAGCTACGGAAGTTGGTCATCAGCTAACCAGGAGTTAAGTTCCGTCAATACACCAGCTAGTCATTTATTCATTTTTGTTGCCGTGCAAGTGTCGAAATGTCCACGTAATTGAGTCTATAGGTCATCAGTTCGTCATTCGTTAAGATGCATTAATATTTAATAACTCCAAGTATCTTTTTTTGTTTTTTTGTTCCTACAATACACGCCCCTGTAGCTCTGAAGCAGAAGAATGTCGATGTAAGAGTAGCAGTATTTATGATTATGATTCGATTCTTAAATTTCTAAAAATCAATTATTTACTGTACATTTATCAAATTGTTACACTAACCAGCTGAGTGTCCTAAATTTTGTAGTATACTACACTAGAGGTGTGTATTGCTTGGCATCTGGCGATACGAATTCGTATCCCGATACATAGAAGGTCATGTACGATACGATATATCCCGATATTCAAGTATAAGGCGATTAATGCGTTTTTTTTGTTTTTGTTGTCTATATATGACTTAAGAAACAACTAATCTGTAAATGCGTACACCTTCATCAGAACATTATGTATGAAATATATTTTATTGGCATATTTAGACTCAAAACATTGGCTTTAACACGCCATGTGCCAACAACTTAAAATAAAAAATAACATACAATCTGCCTGTGGCTTTTAAACCAACTTTAGTGCAGCTTAACTGAGGCATAGAACAACAAATAAATGCAGAAAGTTAGTACTTTCTTTTTAGATTTTATTGAAAAAACACAAGATGCCCAGGTTTCAGCGCACTCCTTTGTGCAGTTACAATGTCTCCTGCAGTGGAAAAGACTTTCCTGGTTAAATAAAGGTAAAACAAAATAATAATAATTAAAAAAAAATGATATGGATGCATTTAGAATCAGTCAGATACAGCGATATGTTGTCAAATTGATTTTTTTCAGCACCCCTATCCTACACCCATTTTGTTATCATACATTTCTGGCCACCCCAATGACTTTTTTCTATTTCGTCTTTTCTTTATACTGCATTTTATTTGAACTAGATTTATATTTGAGAAAGTGAACAAATATAATACAGTTGTTTAAGATTGTGTGTTGTGGTTTAATTTGAAAAATACCAAACGTTTATTTATTAAATACATTTTTATCAGTAATTTTTTTTTTTAATCAATAACTACACATTTCATGCTACCCCACATGAGGCCATGACCCCAAGGTTGAAAAACACCGTACTAAACAATATTGAAGGAGGTGTGAGGTGTTACACAAAAGTAAAGTCACATATTCAGCAGCTGGCTTATGTTAAATGGAAGAACAATAATTTGAATAATTGATTCGATAATTGTTGGAAAACAGCTTTTTATCGAATCGTAACTTTAATAATCTATCAAATCAGGAAATTGTGCTGATGATATCGTATTAAAGATCTGTTCTCATCATGGTATCGATAACTTCTGTAAATTCAGTTTCAGGATATGATTGTATTAGATATTGGTGCTTTGTATTGAAGCATGTTATGGTTTTACCGTGTTGAATGATTTAGGTAAGAACTAATAAAAAGTCACTCTTCTCTTCTCGTCTTAGCTTCAATGAGAGAATCAGTTCAGTCAAATGAAGCATAGCCCCTTGTTTTATGGCAATAGAAAGCTAAATTGTGTAGTTGAATAAATAACGATTCATGCTGGGGTTCGTGATCATCTTATTGTTATTAATAGTGACCAAATCATTCTTTTGTCCCGTGTCTTTCCTCCAGGAACACGGCCATAGTCACCATGGACATTCAGGTCACTCCCACGGGCCTCGGGCGGCAGCGTTTGGCGGGACCAACGTCTCGTTCGTGCCGGAGTTTTACGGACAGTCTGGCAATGCTGCAGAGGAGACGATGGACGCTGGTCAGACGCTGAAGAAACGCTCGCACCTGGACGACAGCAGCACCTGGGACATCGTGAAGGCAGCACAGTGAGTGGAGGAGCAACAACAGAAAGATCTGCATGTTCACGTCTAATGTTGCTCCAATACATTCAGTGTGGTGGTTCTATTTTTAAGTAGCTTTAAACGTCAGTGAGCGTGGATTATTAATGCAAAGTAACTTTGAAGTGCTCACGGCAACAAAACGTGTTTGTCAAAAGTAGGGTGACCATACGTCCACATTTACCCAGACATGTCTTCTTTCTGGACGGATTTTACAAACACATCAAAATGTCCGGGTTTCCCAGGGACCCTGAACGCATCTAGGGGAACAAGTTAATTTAACTGACCGGTGTCATGCACTGAGAGCGCACCGTACTGAGATTGTACATGTGCATGCGCACTACTGGAAAATGAATTTTTGCTAAAAAAAATTAAATTTAATGCATTTTTGTTTATTTTTGTTTTCAAAGTGAACTGACATGTTTTATTTGTTTATTGGATTAGGTTTGGGTCATAATCTCAGTACGGAGGTAAACTCAGATCATGACAAAATAACTCTGGAGAGTTATCTGAGAAATTTAAGCAGTTTCTGAAAGCTAAGGAGTTCCTCTTTATAGCATGTATCATGTCGTCATTACGCTGATTTTATGCACACGTGACAGAATCATTAAAGATGCCTCTTTGTTCTGACAAAAAGAGAAGAGAGGGATTTGAAAACAAAGGAGCCACTGGGAGAAACTTAGAATATAGAAAGCTAAGGTGAATTTTCCATCATCTGGGGACTCATTTATAAACCACTTAGAAAACGTTTGGGACTTATAAAAAAAAAATCTGGCGAGATAATGTGCCGAAGATCTTATCATTACATGATTCCACTAGTTTTGTCAATTGCAATTTTTCTAACTTGCAAATTTTGTGAAATACCAGTAACATGTTTCCTTTAGAATAACGAAATATATATATATATATATATATATATATTATAAGTGAATCCAATAGCACTACACTCACTACCTGCTATAAGCTTTTAGAGCAACTGTATAGAAAAAAAAAAGTACTGTAATCCCCGTCTGTTTACATTGCTTGTGGTGTCTTAAAAACTGTATTATCGTAGACATGTTTTTTCAAAAACCCAAATTTGTGAAAGCCATCGACCAATTTCGAAGTCTTTATTTTTTGGCACATCTTGTGTTATTTTTTTTTTATTTATACATTGTTATTTTTATTTATTGTGAAAATGTTAAGTCTTGACACACAAATGTTGAATTTTCATCACCTTTTTCTATGTAAAATTATTGGAGAGGAGTGGGATTAAAATAAAGTTTATTGAAAAAAAAAAAAAAAAGAATAACGAAAAATATGTCACAATATTTAAATATGGACTGCAGTCAAATCATCAGACATGCTGCTGTGCATAAAATAGAAAATACATAAAATAAAAATAAAGCGTGTTTTTGCATATTTTTGACGTCTCCTTTCTCCAACACACCTGAATCTAATAATACTGTCATCATAGAGCTCTGCAGTTAGCCTGATAACTAGCTGTGTGCGTGCGTGCGTGCGTGTGTGCGTGGAAGAGCAAAGGTCAGTGCTGCTATCTAAAAGGTAAATACATTCACAGTCACCATGTGTCAGTATTAAGTCACAATTACAGTTTCATTTGATCTGCGTCTGTTTCAAAGAATCCTGAATGTCTCTTATTAAATTGTCACATGGGTTGGTTTATTTTAAGCTAGTAGCATACTATGAATTAGCTACAGTTGTACATTAACCTGATGGTGTTTGTTTGCTCCACCCTCTCAGGTTCGGTATTCTGGAGCGCTGTAAGGAGCTGGTGGAGGCCGGGTACGACGTCAGGCAGCCAGACAAGGAGAACGTCACCCTGCTGCACTGGGCCGCCATCAACAACCGCCCAGAGCTAATCCAGTAAGACGGTTTTATACCAACTGTGTGTTTACTAGTGTTTATGTTTTCAGAGGTGTGCAATCCAATTGGACGATTCTTTACAATTAAATATTAATTAAGATTTCCCCAAAAGCATTTATTCGTCGAATAGCTGTTGATGTATAATCGGTATAGCCTTGTAATCATTTTACATAATTTCTAGAGCAATGTAATATAGGACAGAGACGAGGCCTGGGCTGTGTATCGATTTTTTTTAAAGGTTGATTAGAGATTTTTGTCGTGATCAAAAAACATTTATTTCTTACTTGCTTCTGACAACGAGAGCGAGACGGAGAACAGCGAGGAAGGGAATAGTGTCTTCAGTTGTCTGGAATTGGTTTGGGTTTGTAGCGACAGACGTGTAACAAGTGTAGGGCCCTATTAAAATCTATTTAATTTTTTTCCAAATTCCGTGTGTTCCGCATACATTTTTAAAAAATTCCTTTTTCTTTTTTTTTTTTTTAGAAATAATAATTTTTTCAGAAAATATTTAGTTTTTAACTCCTGTGGGGAAACAAAATAAATACGAATAAAAATGCAAACCATAATTAAACAAAAATGTATGTCAAAAAATAAAAATGTAATTTAAATTAATGACTAAGATACAATGAAAAGGTAGATATAAGTTGTACTGACATGGATTATTCTGACTGCTCCTTTTTAATGATTTACAGTATATGTCATATTAATCCATGAGAGCAGCATTAATGTCCCTCAGGGATCAATGGTTTACCGAATCTGAGCAGGTTTATTGATTAAGTTTTGATCAACTTAATTTAAATGATCCTGATGACATCATTCTACACCGTAATGATTAAACAAAAACAAATGGATGCATCAGTTATTTCACCACTACGGGACAGTATTAGAAGCTATATTTATCATGAACCTACAGTGTTTGAGACTCTACAACATCTAAACATCAAACACAGACCCTGAAAGTCTGCACATCAACCAAAATGTGATATTTGTTCATGTATTCAGGAATGCACTGTTGAACAAAAGTCTTAAATTTGCACTTTTTTAATTTCCGTGTTGGGAGATGATTTATTATTAATTATAATAATGATAATAATGGCTTAGATTTAGATTTATATAGTGCTTTTTTCAAGGAGACTCAAAGCGCGTACAGAAACCTTTTTTATTTATTTTAATTTTTTGCATACAATGTGCTATGCTACTTTTTTGTTTACAGAAGTATTTTTTTCAAGAAAGAGGTTTTGCTTTCCTGAGGAGGCTCTTTGTTTATGTTTTTGAAAATGTATTTTGAACAAAGTGCAATATTTAGCTATTAGAGAACTATAAGGTATTCAGTTATTATTATTATTTTTTTTTAGTGGTAGTATTTTAACAAAAGAACACCTGGTACTTTAATTCCAGGAGGTAAATGAGGGTTAGGTTTGTTTAGTTTGATGAAATAAAATCAAAACTTGCTTCGAGACTTTGCTGTCATTGGTACTTTTTGTTTTCTTTAAAAAAAATTTTGGAAGAAAATGTGATATTTTATTTTTAGGCCATATCACCCAGCCCTAACAGTGACATTATTGATTTTGTTATTATTATTATTATAAGGTTAAATATTTGTACAATTGTTGTTTACAAAATGCCACCGTGCCCCGCCTCTCCTTCAGGGAGACACGCCTTCTGTTCACACCTCAAACATTTACATAACTCTGCTTTTGGGGGGGGAGGGGGCACGTGCTGCGCTGCCTAAACCAGCTTCCCTAGTTTGACCTAATTACAGTTAAACTAAACAAAGAAAAGCATTTGGTTGTATAAACTCAGAGGCTTGTGTAGAGTTGGGAGTGATCTTATCAGGAAACAGGGATTCAAGTCTTTAAGGCTGACGAGACTCTGGATGTGTGTGTTATTGTCGTTCTTTGGTGCTCAAAGGATGAAGAAGAAAAGAAACAAACTATTGAAGCTAAAACTATTTAAATTTCCTTGAGTTTGTGAGCATTTTTTTTCAATTTGAGAAAAATGTGTGGAATCAATTCAATTAAAACTGCAGGATTTTGGAAAAGATAAAGATGTATTTCTCAACAATTTGTGATTCAAAATGACTGCCACCATTTTATATCCTCCTTAAATAAAGTGTTTATTACTTTTCCTTAGGGAGGGCTGGTGATGGTCACAATTATGCAATAAAATCAATTAATTTACTGGTGTTTAATTGCAATAACAAAACATGCATTGCTGTCGTTAAAAGATTGCACTTCATGTAGTGTTGAACTGCAAAAGCATGTGCAGACAAAGTAATAAAAAATGACTGCCATCATGTGATTGAAAATGTAGGAACACTGTGCGCATATTTTGGATATTTACTGAATTCATGTGTTAAGAAGGGCTGAGATATCTATAACTGAATTATTTGGTATTTTTACACAGTGATTCATGTTTTTCTGTGATTTCGACTTGATTCTGTGGGCCGAATTTAATGCTCTAAAGCAGGGGTTTTCAACTGGTCTCTCCCTGGGACCCACATTTTGTCACGGTCATTAATTTGCGAACCAGTTTTTTTTTGTTTTTTTTTTTTCTTCAGACCAAATTTAGTTTTTCAATAACAGCTGTTGAAAACACACACAGAATCTTTTTTTAAAACATAAATTTATAAATTTTTGTGTGCAATATGCATTTCACAGCATGCCTCTCAAAAAAAAGTTCATTTCTAAATAAAAGAGTCCAACATGAGAGACGTTAAGTATTTATTTTATTTTTGACCAGCCATCCACGACCCACCCAGTACCGGTCCGGGACCCACTTTTGCGTCCCAACCCACCAGTTGAGAATCACTGCACTAAAGGGCCGGGTTGGGCCCCCGGGGTTTTAAGTTTGACCGATGTGCTCTGAATTCTAAAGATTTTGACTTAATCCAGCGTTTGTGCTGGATTATAAAGATTTTTCAGTCTCTTTTAGAGAACTTGTTGTTTTTGTCCTTCGGTTAGTTATTAGTGTATTATAAAGATATGTTTATATGTACAGTATGTATACAGTTTATTTTTTATTATTACTTTATTCTTATTTGTGTATATATACTGTATTAAGGCTGAACAATTAATTACATTTGCAATATTATCGCAATATCATAAAACGCGATTTTCTAATCGCAAGGGCTGCAATTTATTTATTTATTTATTTTAGTAATAATTTATTTGAAGTTTGTTGGGAGTTGGATTTACCTAAAAAAAGGTCCAATTGGTTAAAGCAGATATTAGTTCTCCTTAGTTTTCCTGCACTTTAGTATGTGTGTTGTTACTGACTGGATATTAGTATTTATTTAGTGTTTATTTTATTTATTTATAGATTTTCCTGTTAAGTTTAGAGAGTGTTTAAGAAGTGCAGTCCACATGTTTACATGTTTCATGAAACGTGAAGTTAGTTTGATATGTTGAAGAGGTAAAGCCACAGATTTGTTTTATTGTTGTAATCTGTGCTTTATATTTTTTTTATTAATTTATTTCAAGTTTAAATAAATCTTATTTTTTTATTATGAAACAGATTGATTTATTGCTTGTGTTCATTGAAAAATACATGACAAGAGGCCCTTGAAAAAATAATCGCGTATTAAATTGCTATATTGAGGGAAAAAATTGCAATTAGATTATTTTCCAAAATTGTTCAGCCCTAATATATATAGTATATATATATATTTATTTATTGTGTGTGTATGTGTGCGGGGGGTATATAGTGTGTGATGTTTTTGGGTTTGAAAAATTACATAAATGAGTTGTATGTAACTTGAGAAGAATGCATGTGAAACCCAATAAAAATACTTAATTTATAAAGTATTAAAAGGTAAATAAATATTTTTTTTAATAATGTATTTTCTCTCAGGAGTGTCATTAAATATTTGTGACTGTAATTTTGAACACAGCTATGATAAATGCTCAGACACAGCCCTGAATTATTCCTATTAATATCCTTTCTTTGAATCTTCTACAGATATTTCATATCCAAAGGAGCTGTGGTCGACCAGCTGGGTGGAGACCTGAACTCTACTCCTCTCCACTGGGCCATCAGGTCAGCACATGAAGTCAATCTGATGCTTTGTTATTGCTGTATTTGGAGCGAATGTGAGGGCTGCCAATTTAAGTTAGAAAAAGGCTAATAATTATGATAGATTCTTGCTAGACAGATAATTTTATAAAAGTGGAAAAACTCGTTGCCACCCACGTATGTAGGCGGGGTCAAAGACGTCACACAGTTTATTCAGTTAAGAGAAGATTCATTTGCTCTACAAGGGCATCAATACGAAAGTTTGATCAATTCTGGCATCTTTTTTTGACTTTTTTGGAAAATGTGAACACAATGACGTTTGTTGATGTGATATAGTTGTACTTCTATTATTGTATTGTATTGATTATCATTTTATTTGGTTTTTTCTGTCTTGGTGTCGGTGTGTCTTGTGAACTGTAATTCTTGAGTTATCTGGCCTTGTATTATAGGGTGGGATGGGGAGGGAAAAGGAAAAAGGAAATGTTGGAAAATGTATGTTACAGTGGTTCTCCATCATTTTTTAGCTCAAGAACCCCCCCCCCCTTTTTCTTTTGTCAGAATCCAAGTACCCCCTTTGTCCGACTACAACATTTTACTATGAAAACTATTTAAAAACAACTACAGAGCATAATGATGGAATTAACGACTGATTACACACATTTTAACGAATCTCATTTTGTAGAATTAAGTAGAAATAATCAGTATTTAGTGCAGTGGTTCCCAACCTTTTTGTATCTTGACCCCATTTTGATTTCAGGAGTTTCTGGTGACCCCAAAGACATTTTTTATCCAGAATTAGTTTTTGATCATCATCACATTTGTGTGTGTGCGTGTGTGTGTGTGTGTTATTTTTTTTACTGCATTTTAGTTGAACTAGATTCATTTTTCATAGATTGTGTATTGGTTTCATTAAAAATAAATAAGTAATTGAAAAATCTATTTCAATTTTTCAGACCCCATTTAAACTCCAAGTGGCCCCATGTGGGGTCCTGACCCCAAGTTTGAAAAACACTGATTTAGTGGCTCCTGAATAGATTTAATTCAATAGTTTTTATCATTTCCAGTCATCTCACGCCTGGGGTGGGACCAAGACTGACATGTTATTTTCCCCTCTCTCTCTCTCTCTCTCTCTCTCTCTCTCTCTCTCTCTCTCTCTCTCTCCCCATGTAGTGACATCGCATACCCCCATTTGAGAACCACTGTGTTAAATGATGCTTTCTGTGCTATTCAAACAAAAAAAGACCTTGTTTAAAAACCACTGCACTATGTTTGATATTCTTCAGGCAGGGCCACCTCTCCATGGTGATCCAGCTGATGAGATACGGAGCCGACCCGTCCATAGCGGATGGAGAAGGTTTCCGTGCGCTCCACCTGGCCATCCTCTTCCAGCACATGGCCATCGCAGCTTATCTCATGGCCAAGGGTCAGGTCAGACACCGATACTCATCCAACCCAAATCTAGGCAGAAAAAAAGTTCCCCGTGCTCCTCCTTTTGTCTTTTCAACTTTGTAAGTCTTTACTTTCTGTTTTCCAGGAAGTAGACGGGCCTGACTGTAACGGACAGACTCCTTTAATGTTGGCAGCTCAGAAGATCATTGGGTGAGAGCTGATTTCTAGAAGCTGAATGAGCATAGATACACTTTTTCTGAATCTAAATTTTGTTCTTCTGTCCCAGGCCTGAGCCCACCAACTTTCTCATCAAAAATAATGCTTCTGTGAGCGCGGTGGACAAATTAAACAGGAACACGCCACTGCACTGTGCGGTTCTGGCAGGAAACGTCGACGCCGCCCACATCTTGTTGGAGGCCGGGGCCAGTGTGGACACGGAGAATGTTAACGTAGGACAGATATTAGTATTAACTGACAGACCGAGGGCCACATGTGGTCCTCTGTCTAATTGTTTGTGCCCCCAAAACAAATCCCCTAAAAACTGTAATTCAAGATGTTGGAGAGGATATGAAGTCCATTATAATAACTCAAAAAATACACAAAATAACAACAAAGATACACAAAATGACTCCAAAGACACACAACCACTTAAATATACAAAATGACTACAATAAAAGCACAAAACAACACATACACAAAATGGCAAAAATACACAAAAGATAGAAGAAGAAAAAAAATGCACAAATCAATGAAAAAATCAGTAAATGACAGGAAACAAAACAAAAAGATTGCAAAAAATACACAAAATGACTCCAAAGACACACAACCACGTAAACATACAAAATTACGACAAGAAAAGCAAAAAACATCATGTACACAAAACAACACATACACAAAATGGCAACAAAAATACAAAGAAAACTCACAAATTGACAAAAAAAATTCCATAAATGATAGAAAAATACACAAAATGACAACAAACGCACAAAAAGATTTAAAAAAAGACACAAAATGACTACAAAGACACACAACCACGTAAACATACAAAATTATGACAAAGAAGCACAAAACACGAAAAATATAGAAAAAATGCACAAAAAATGGCACAAAATACACAAAATAACAACAATAACAGACAACATAACGAGAACAAAAAAATAATGACCTGAAAAACACATAATTAAAAAAAAATCCCAGAATGACAGGAAAAAAAGACAAAATGACCTAAAAACTCACAAAACCACACATAAAGACTCCAGTATTGTGTGTAAGATATAGTTTCCATTGATCTCATGGTGTGTTCACTTCCTGTCCCTCAGGGCCACACCCCCATTGACCTGGCTCACCAGGTGCACAGCCCTCTGCTCGTGCACATGCTCAGTCGCATCAAGCAGGAAAGGATTCGCTCCAACTCTCGTTGTGTCCGCCTCATCAACAGATACAGGGTACACTGAGAACACAGAGTCGTGCACACAACTTTCTATTGGACTTTTCCCTCTCATTGTTAAAGTGTTTTCTGTGCATGTTTAAAGGTCTTCTTGCAGTTGTTTCTCAGCACAGCCTGTTTGGGAAGCATTGGTGCAATACTCAACATGAACTCTGAGTCCTGGTTACTCAAAGGAATCCTGCTGGCCTGTGTCATATTTGTGATGAACTTAGCCTTGAGGTATTGCTACACATATATTCAGTTATTCTTCTGTATCTCCCACACAAACCATTACATCATGGCTATAACAGGAAACTCTTGTTGCTCAGGAATTTTCCAGGTCCAGCCTTTCACTCTCTTCTACCTGCTACGTCACTGATGGCTTCCATCTTCTGGATGATCTTCACCTGGTACCTCTGGTTCCTGCCAGATATCCTTTCTCTCAAAGGGTTACAACACGTGTCAAACTCAAGGCCCGGGGGCCAAATTTTGCCCTTTAAACCAGCGGTCCCCAACGTTTTTTGCTTTTTTAGACCGGTTTAATTTCAGACAATATTTTCACGGACCCAACCATATGGTGCAGAATCCTGGACTATCTACAGCTGTCACATCAAAAAGCTCCACGCATACATGATAAACATTTGAGGGTCATTATGAACATATCCTGGAAGGACAAAGTTACAAATTTAGCAATCCTGCATTGTGATGTGAAGATGTCTTAAAGGTGCAGTCCGCAACTCTCAGATCCCTCTCTCTCGCTGCTCTCTTGCCCTGCCTCCAAACTTTCCAAAGTCCATTCCTCAGAGGAGCTAACAAGCTAACGTTAGTCCGACAGCAACATCACAGTAATATAACATGCTCTGTTAAAAGCATATTACTGCAGCACTTCTCTCTCAATGTGCACACACCTCAGCAACAGCAGCAACAGCACAGTGACACTTACAGCAGCCACACGGAATCTGCTGCGCACACACGAACAACACATACACCACAGAGTTCTAGTGTAACAATTACAAATCA
The DNA here is from genome assembly GCF_900634775.1 of Gouania willdenowi. NCBI lineage: Eukaryota > Metazoa > Chordata > Actinopteri > Blenniiformes > Gobiesocidae > Gouania > Gouania willdenowi. Next base: position 40,224,015 of record NC_041046.1, read on the forward strand.
AACATAATATACTGTAAATCAAGCAGCAGTAATTACCTTTCAAGCAGAATAGTCACCAATTCCATCTTCTACTCCTCCAGACCATACACTGTAAAAAAAGACGGCGCTCTAGCTCCGGGAAAGGGGCGGGGCCTGTGAGCAACAGCTGTCAGACAGCTCATCAAACACAATCCTGGCTCTGATTGGCTCTTTTTGCTCGGTCGCGGTGCATTCTGGCAATCTGCCAAAGGCTGCAGGAGGCGGGACTTAATGAGCCTGTTTTATTCACACAAACTACTAGTTTGATGTAAAGCTGTCCTTACATAGTGACTGCTTTAGCAAATATGACAAAAAGTCACTTTTATGAGAGTTGCAGACTGCACCTTTAAGATGTGACAAAAAAACTGTAATTTTCTAAATATAACCCTATTAAACGTGGATGCACTGTACACAACTTTATTAGCAACGTCAAGAATAAACATGCTTTCAACATAAGATACGCCACAAAAACAAATATGAAGTGCATGAAAAATAAAAATAAGACTCACGATAACGTGGGAGACCTGAGCTTGTTTTTCTGCAATAAGACGATTAGACCGATGTAGCAGAGAGAATCCGGTAATTTTCCAAAATAAAGCATTGTTCTCGGATAATAAAGAAAACGGAAATAATGTAAGTTATGTATGTTGTCCGCGACCCACCAGTTGAGAATCACTGTTTTAGTATATTCTTGTTGTTGTTTTGTGTATTTTAATATAATTTTGTGCATTTGCGTTTGGGGCCACATACAATTATCAGACCGAGGGCCCCCGGGCCGACTGGTGTCCTACGTCTAGTTTGAAGTAAAGAAATGTAGAAATAAATGCTTTAACTACTTCTATGGCAGGATCGATGCGCCTAAAAAAAGTGTGTTAAAAGTCCCCGTCAAAATAAAAGCATTGTATTTTATGATAAGTTAAGGTAAGGTAAGAACTGCTGTTTTCTCCTTAACAATTCCTTCCACATGGACCGAGCTCCACCATCCAAGTGCTTTTCACCGTCAATGCCAGCGCTCTGCTTTACTACTACCTCCGAACCTGCAGGACCGACCCCGGCTTCATCAAAGCCACGGAGGAGGAAAAGAAGATGGTAGGACCGTCGGTAAACAACCATCAGGTTTGTTTTCCTGTGAGGGATTTTAGCTGAACTCACACGTGTCGCCCCCTTTTGTCAGAATGTGGTGATGTTGGCTGAAGCCGGCTGCCTGGACCCCAGAATATTTTGTACTTCCTGTATGGTGAGTGTGCACGTTTTCACAGTGTCTGTGTGTTAGCATTATAGAAACAGTGATGAGCATCTGGTTTTACATGGATTCACAGATAAAGAAGCCGATGAGGACGAGTCACTGCTTCTCGTGTGACGCCTGCGTGGCCAAACAGGACCATCACTCTGTGTGGATCAACGGCTGCATCGGTACAACACAGCAATGACTCTAACATCACCGTAGAAATGGCTAATGTGAATGTGTGGAGTGTCCATGAACCATTTGAATCTGGCTTTACCAAGATATGCAACAAAATCAGGACAAATTAATCAAACAAATTCTTTACTGTATGGAGCTAGATTAACAAACATTGATCACGGAAAACAATATTTTTCATGTTGTTGCTACATCCTAAATGGTGCATTCACTATGTACAAAAAGGCAAAAAAAGGGGAAAAAACTACAAATAAATAATTTAAAAACATACACAAAATTACTCATAACACATACATCCATCTACTTTTCAACCCGCTTGCTCCTTTTCAGGGTGACTCATAACACAAAAATCCCCAAAAATATTCAAAACAACATGAATATGCAAAATGACTCCAAAAAGACACAAAACTACAAAAAATAAACAAATAAAAAACAGAAAAACACACAAAGCTACACATAATGACAACAAAAATGGCAGAAAAACACACAAACCTTATGTCATTGTTCAAAATACTGACATGAATGTTGATAATGTGGCCCTCGGATCAGACCATCACATTTTTGTGTCCCCTACTGTTATAAACGTTGCTCATCTCAGGTCTAAATGTTAGTACTAATGGTGATAAAAAAAAACAAAGAGAGATGGAGATACGAAATAGAAATAAAAAAAATACCAAAATGCAAAACACAAAAATTCTGAATATCTTAAAAGGAAAAGGTATATATGTGGATATTGAATAAATTTGACTTAAAAACAAAGAATGAGTAGTAATAAATGAAACCAAAATGATTATTCTGCTGTTGAGGTGAAGGGGAATGAGCACTTGTTGCTAATCCTAATCTTCTGTTTACATGGGAAATTGTATCTGATTCGTTAAGGCTGTGCTGTTGTTTTTCTGTCCAGGTGCGAGGAACCATCACTATTTCATCCTCTTCCTCTCCTGCCTGGTGCTGATGGGTGTCTGGATGTTTTACGGTTGCATCGTGTGTGAGTTTCTCCACAGTGACAAATTAACCCTCATTTATCAGATCTGAGCGTAAGACGTGGATTTGACCAAATTCACGCAAATGTGCTACAGGAATCAGTAATGTGATGAATTATAGGTGAATTTGGCTGAAGGCATAATAAACGCAGACAAGGGACATTTAGTCATTTTTTAATTTCTTTTAATGTGATATTTTTTGACCAAAGCGTGGAGACTGATGCTGATATACAGTAAATGTCATATCCATGTGTGTCTCCAGGATTTCTGTGAAGTTGCTTGCAGTGCACACAGGGGGGCAGATTTCTTTTTTAAGTTTAAATGTGCTTCTTTAATTCCAGTTTACACACCATCAAAAAGCACATCATTGTTTTGCTCCAATTCAGATGTGTGGATGCCAATTTTCATTTTGGAAAAGCCTCTTTTCTTGGTTGACATCAGTGGGCGGGGCCTCCGAAACACGAGGGCGTAACAATGACGTTAATGACGATCGAATTCAGCCACTGTATTTATCAACACCCGATAACTTGTACGCTGGCATTGGTCAGATACGAATGTTTCATGAATTACGTGTTGGACCTGTTGTACGACCAAATGTAAACTCAGATTTGAACCCGTTTTTACTCACGGTTGATAGTTGAGGTCCACAGTGATGTGTTGGTGCGTAAACAGTGCATCACTTCCAGCCTCTCTGTGCTCTTCCAGACTGGTTGACTCACTGCTCGCTGCAGTACCAGGAGGAGGGTGTGTGGGGCGTGCTCTCTGGCCTGGTCGGCTGCTCTCCGTGGGTGCTCTGCGTCTTCTTCATGGCGTTCTATCACACCAGCTGGTCCGGTTTGGTCCTGCTGCTGCAGCTCTACCAGGTGCTTCCCACTTAGCAGGAAATAGTTTTTAAATCCTGATGAAGGTGATTCATTCTTTTCAGTAGAAAAATACTAACAAACCGCCTTCCTTTCAGTTGTACTGTAACTAAAACAAGCCTATTATCATTTAAACACATTATAGAGCATGAATGTTTCAGATTTGACTGGTTTGTCGAGGAAATGTTGAAAAGATGCAAAGTAGCGGCTCCAGTGTGTCGAGTCTGAGACGTAGATGAGCATCTTATCTGATGTTGGGGTCTTTGTCTTTGGGGCAGATTGCTTTTTTAGGTTTGACCACAGCAGAGAGAACAACTCTGACTCACCAGCAGAGGAAACTACGACAAAACATCTCCCTCAGACAAAATCCTTACAAGTAAGTTCAAAGTTTACAGAAAGAGAATGTTTCACATTTCCATTCAATCTGCTGGTTTTATCCAGGGGTTAAACACAACTGGAAACCAGGTGATAATCAAAGTAAAGCAAAGACCAAACACATGCCACTACTCACTGAGATCCATTATGTCCATTATTTATGAACTACTTCAGTAATTTAATGGCTTTCATTGTCAGCAGGTGGCAGTATAAGGCTAAGCGATGTGATGTAATCAACTGTTTAAAGCAGAGTTAGACACCTGTTATCACATTAAGGCCCAGAAAAATGTGATTACATCTGACCTGAGGGCCACATGATCAAATGTTTATGTCAGCATTTTAGAATAATGACCAATCCAAGCAAAAAACAAAGGATTTGTGTGTTTTGTTGTGTTTTTTTTTTTTTTTTTTTTTTTGTAATTTTTGTTGTTTGTTGTGTACATTTTTCAGGGATTTATTTGTAGTCATCATTTGTGTTTTTGGAGTAATGTTTTCGTACTTTGGTTGTCCTTTTTGTGTATTTTTCTGTAATTTCTTTGTGTTTTTTAAATTTTTTGTTTTAGTTTTTCTGCCATTTTTTGTGTTTTTGGAGTCATTTTTGTCATCATTTTGTGTACTTCAGTTGTTGTTTTGTATATATTTCCATCACTCTGTATATTTTTGTGAGTTTTTTAGTGTGGTTTCTTTTAGTCGCTTTTGTGTATTTTAGTTGCCATTTTGTATGTTTTTCAGGGATTTATTTGTCATCATCTTGTGTGTTTTTAGAGTAACATGTTATGGTTTCATTACTTTATTTTAAATTTCTTGAGAAAAGAAGTTCTTTATCAATGAAACCTTAACATATTATTCAAAAACAAGAAAAAAAGAACTTTCTGGAATTATAGTTTTTTGGAGAGATTTGTTTTTTCTGTGCATTTCTCTGTAGTTTTTAAAACAAAATTGGATTGACGGCTGCACCATCTGGTTTAAAGTGAATAACAATGTAGCACATCATCATTTCAGAAATACCATTAGGGTTGCACACGTGCTTGAAGTTATTCACGTTTACGTTTTCGATGAAACACACTGTAATAAAGGTTCTTCTACTCCAGGCTGTTGATTTCCTGCCTGTGTTTCCCTCTGTGCAGCCTGGGCGTGCTCAGGAACCTGTTGTCCTTCTTCCAGCTGCGATGTTTCGGCTTTTTTAAACCGGCCATCATCGACTGGACGCAGCAGGTTCCACCTGGACGCGACCCCAACGTGTTCCCACGCACCGACCTGGTGTAAAAACTCCCTAACATTCACTGCGGTGCAGGACCAAAAAGCAAAGATTGTATATATTTTTTCATGATCATTTTTTGTTGTTATTCTTGCCGATGCACAGCTGTGTGTAGATGCTGTGTTTTATTACAGCTGCTGCTGCTGCTGCTGCTGCCTTACGAACGACCAGTGAGAGTCACATGGTTCTAACGCAGAAGAGGTCGAGGCCACCTTTAAAGGCCCAACGTGTGAAATTTTGTGCTGTTTTTATGAAAACACAATGCCTATTTTTAATTATCTGTTCTGGTTCTAAAAACAAAGAAACTTTGTATGGCTAAAGAAAGAGTCCATTTTCGGATTTTTCTTAAAGCTGCATGTGTTGAATCGGAAATTTTAACTCGCATACTTCAATAAAACAATGTTGTGCCTGTCTTTTCGAAGCATTGATGTGCTTTCATTGGATCTCTGTAGTCACTATGCATTAGTCAAGTCACTCTCAGAACAGAAGAACTGAGACTTTATCAGCAAAAGTTTCCCTGTTTAGCTGAAGTGACTCAATGATTACTTAAAAAACAACACAAAATCAAATTTTTAACAATGTTTAATAGCATCCATTGATTTAAGACTGTAACCCTGAAAAAACGGAAAAAGCGGGTCAGAAAATGGATGGATTTAAGTAATTTATGTGTTTTCACTGTTCTTTGTTTTTTTTTTTTTGGGGGGGGGGAGATACAAAATTGGATCGAGGGCTGCATTAATTAATTTATTCATTCATTTACATTGATTTTGAATGTTAATCACAAGAGTTGCTGAAGTCACGTTCACTGTGCACCTCTCAAGAGATTACCAGCTAAAAAAGAGAATCACTACATTATTAAATCTAACTTCAAAGTATAGTTTAACACATTAATGTATACATGTCATTTTGTAGATGGTCAAAATCTGCTGTTTGTTGTGGTATATGGAGAATTGACCCTCGTCAGCTTCTGTAGATTTGACTTCATGACAAACCTTCGACTTTTATCACAATATTGTATTTTGAGCTTATTTTCGAGATCTCTACATATTTCCACTTTATTCTTCAAATCTCAACTTTAATCTCGACATCTTGGCTTAATTCTTGATTTTTGCCCTAATCCGCTTAGGTGAGGATAAATTGTATGACGTACGTTAAGAGGGTAACTGACACAGCAACAACAAGCTAACTATAGATGATGACCTTATAGTTATAACTTATAGCCGTGTACACTAAAACCTGATGAGCTGAGCATTGTTAGGCAGCGGTCCTAATTTTATGGTTCATAGGTGTTGTTTCTCATCAGTACATGCAACCAAATGCTAAAAGTGTCTCTTATCAGGTTCTTCCAGATAAATATGCAGTGACTTTGACCTTTTGTTCCCCCAGTCGCTAAAAGCCTGCGTCGTCACATTCTCAAACGTCGTTTAGCGAGACAAACGGCTTTAATTAGAGCTGCAGGAACACAGCCGTGTAAATGAATTAACATGGTGTGCTAATTGCATTTTATGCTGATTTATTCATTTAGTTCAATTATAGATTGCACAAACTTATTCATGAATGAAAATGGGATTTATAATTAAGTTTGAAATAATAATGCCTGTAGTGCATTATTAGACTCAGTGGGAATGCGTTTGAGGAGGGGAAACATTATCGACACAAATAAATGATACTGTTCCTGTCAACAAAAACTGATTTATTTAGTGCTGAATAAATTTGAGTGCTGCATCTGTAGATATCAGAGTGGATTTGGACACCTGTTACTCCAGCATGGCCTCGTTCCCCAGGCCGAACCCCTTGGGGCCAAAGTTTTTGGCGTAACAAACTGGGAAGAAAAAGACCAAACAAATGATCAGTTATGTTTTATAAAAACTGATGTGTATCTTATAAAATGTGTGTGTGTGTAAATACCTTTACAGTATAACTCTCCATCCTTGTCCGTCACTGTGGTCGATTCCAGACTTTTACCACAGATTGCACAGCGGAAACAGGTTTTATGCCATGGCTACAAACACACACACACAATTGTGTATCAAGTCTGACTTAATGTTAAGTTTGATAAATGGGACATTTCTTACCTTTCCTGCTCCCATCACCTTCTCTGCAGCGTAAACCGCCTTGGAGCAGCGAGGGCAACGATCTGAACTTCCAAACTTCTGGGAAAACTTGTTGGAACTGGGGCTGGAATTGGCTGGATGCGCTTTAGGCCTAAAGAGAACCATTTTTTAACTCTACTTTTTAATGAAATATAACAGGCACAAAGACCTTTAGAGAATGTCAAGGCAGACGAAAGGATAATAAAACCAATCCCGAAACAAAGCCCATTGGTCAATGTCAGCTCTCTTTGTGCTCCTCGTCAGTCTTCAGTAGACCAAGAAGTAGAGCATTAGCATGGTAAAGTATTATATTACAAGATTAAGGTATACGCTTCTTTGTAATAGCTTATCAGACAAACTACACATGCAGGATAAAAAGCCATTCGCTAAAATGTCCTTGTACATTGAGCATGAAAAATAGAAAATATTACTTTCTTTGAACTTTATTAATACATATATCTGTTATGTTTTATTTATGTTATTTTTATGACAAAATTGAGAACCACTGTATTAGGAGAACAAAAATACTTTCACTATTACTCACAAAACTCACAAGACAGCTACAAAAACACAAAATGAGACAAAATGACACCATTTTCACCCAAGGTGACTTGAAAAACACAGACCACGACAAAAATGAAATCAATGACTCAGAAAACAACAAATACACAAAAGGAGAAAAAATATACAAATTGAAAACAAAGAATACTCAAAATGACGGAAAATTATACAAAACAAGAAAAATACTTAAAATAACAACAAAACGCACACAAAATGAGAGAAAATTTAAGTTCCCCCCCCAAAAAAACAGAGAAAATTATACAAAATGACAGAAAAATATACCAAATAAATATAATTTCATTAACACAAAACAACAAACTTACACAAAATGAGAGATAAAATGTAAAAAAAAAAACAACACCCACAAATCCTTTTCTTCTTTTGTGTATTATTGCTCAGATAAGTCATCATTTTTTTATTTATCACATATTTGTGGCCCCTGCTGTGATAAAAGATGCCCATCTCTGCCATAGTGTAAAGCTGTGTATCATCAGTATATTGTAAAACGTTAACCTGTCATTGACTCTCACTACATTGTTCTGTTTATACAGTACGTACTCCTGAGAGGCTCCACACGGTCCTGCAGGATCCGAGCTCAGAGCTCCAGCTCCTTGGCCGTATCCGTAGCCTTTGGGTCCGTACTTCTTACCATAACAGGACTTGCAGTAGATCTCAGATTCGTGTGCTGCTACCGTGGTGCTGTCCAGTGCTTTCCTGCAGGTCACTGTGTGAAAGAGTTCAGAAACATCACCAAAAGGTTAAATCAGGCTCCATTAAAGCTGGTTTTATCACTCAGCAATGCCATTACACACACACATGTCTTGTGTTTCTATTTGTAGCCACGCACTGGGGGGTTAGCTCAATGTTGGAGAAAGGATGAACACTTAACACATCCCAGAGGCCTGTCACAGCTCCCACTAGAAGCAGCAGTCACGCAGACTGATGGAGCAGCAGCTGCAGGAGATTTGGGTTTTTGGAAGGAAGGACGACAAGTGACCATGAGGTGAGGATGGATGGACAGGCAGAACCAAGAACAGTAGGCAGAGAGGCAGGGAAGAGTCACAATATTTACATATGAGGTGTATTGACTGCTTCATATGATATTCATTTAAAAGATTTGAGTGTTGGCCTTTTGCATGAACTGGAAACCAAGGAGGTCCCTTGGTCCCAGACTAGCTGCAGCTGTATGCCATAGAGTCACAATATTTACATATTTATCTATTTCTCAAAATAAATTATTTAAAGGCACCGCGGACTTAAAGAGTTGACCCATATGAGTTATTTTAAATGATTCCTCAGGTCAATATACAGTGCTTGACAGTATCAATGCTCCGAGTGAGGGTGTCCTCTTAGGATATCGACTATATAAGTTTGGAGAGACGGACCGTCTTTGGCCAGGTCATGTGACCTGGAGAACATATCACTTTACGGCAGTCACATGACCACAGGCTCGGATATACAGGAGGAGGAGGAGGAGGAGGAGGAGGAGGAGGAGGAGGAGGAGGAGGAGGAGGAGGAGGAGGAGGAGGAGAAGAGAAGAAGAAGAAGAAGAAGAAGAAGAAGAAGAAGAAGAAGAAGAAGAAGAAGAAGAAGAAGAAGAAGAAGAAGAAGAAGAAGAAGAAGAAGAAGAAGAAGAAGAAGAAGAAGAAGAAGAAGAAGAAGAAGAACAACAACAACAACAAAACTACTGTTTGGTTCCGCGGAGGCATGCGCTAAATTCTTGCAGTAAAAGGTCACGTCACAGAGTGTGCGTATCGCGTTGCATTTTTTCGTCGACATATTTATGTGTGTTTTAGTGGTAAGCCTGCTTTTATTAATCAACTGTCAATGTGAACAGAACAGATCAGAGCACGGGCAAACAAGCAAACGTCAAACACAAACAGGCGCTAGGTGCACGCAAGAGACCCAGTGGAACTATTTACATAATCCATATATCTAAACTAAGGATAATCCATGTTCTTGTGCAGAAAAAGGATTGTGTCAAGGTTTCAAAGCTGTCCTCTGCTCCATGGTCCTGTAGCACACAGGGACACCATGTGACCACCACACACTTTGTCCTGCATTATAGGTGTGTGTGTGTGTGTGTGTGTGAGCTCTGTGGTGAACTGGCGACCTGCCCAAACCCCAAACTTTCCACTCACTGCAGATGAAGCAGATCTTATGGAAGCTCCTCCCATTACACTGGATCTCCTCTGCGTGGTAGACCGTCTTCTCACACGCTCCACACTTAGCACCGCCTCCCCAGTTTGGCATCTTGGAAAAAAAATGATAAAAATATTACTGACCTAAACACGTCCCTTTACACCAGGGGTGTCCAATTCCGGTCCTCGAGGGCCACTATCCAGCATGTTTTAGATGTTTCCCTCTTCCAACACACCTGATTCAAATGATTAGGATCGTTATCAGGCTTCTGCAGAGCTGGATGAGGAGTTGATCATTTGAATCAGGTGTGTTGGAAGAGGGAAACATCTAAAACATGCTGGATAGTGGCCCTCGAGGACCGGAATTGGACACCCCTGCTTTACACAAAGACAAATAATCAGTGTCATCATCACTGCATTGCTTCTCTCTATAAATATAGCCTAAATGTGTGATCTACTTTTAATATTCATCTGTAATGACATCATAAGGAAAAGGTTCTTTGGCCCTAAGGGTGTAAGAAAAAAAAATGCTTTAATCAATTTGAGTGAATTTTACTTTAAACTGGCCCAATTCATATTAGACACCTAGAATCCATCATCTTTTATTGTGCTTATTAAAGGTTTAGACTCTTTTTGAATAAAGAATTGACTCTAGCCAAATGCATATGAGTGTACTTATGTAATAAGTACACTCATTTTATTTATTTTATGAATAAAATAATTAAAAAATAAAGTTCAATGTGTATGAACAGAGTAATAGGTAATTTCTAAGTAATAATACATGATGTTTTTCACAAGAATTTGGGAGTGTTTCATGATAATGTTTCTTCTTCTACACCAACTTTTTGTCTTCACCATCCACACCACAAGATGTAACAGGTGTAAGGAAAAATGTTAAATGTAAACATTTAGATTTAACATTTACATTTAGATTCATTTTTCATGTTTAACAATAGTATAAGCAGCTGTCATATGAGAGAAAAATTTGCTATATCAGCGGAAAGTGAGCTAAACATTCAAAATACTTCTGCTATGAAACTGACTGAGCTCTTACATTCTGCACCCATAGGGATCTAAAACATAGAGAGAAAGCAGTAAAAAGCCAACATGTCCTTACCTTGAACCACAGTCCAGTCTCAGAGTGGCTGTGAGCTCTGTTGCATCGTTTAAGTAGCGTCCACTTCTCCACCACCTCTGTCCCTTTGTGACGCCTCATGAAACCATGGTCCTAAAATAACTGGTGACACAGCAGAGCCCTCGGACCCTTCATCACAGTCTCAAACAATCAGCCGACATTTGTTCTGGAGGAAACTGGAACCATCAGCACACACAGGCCTGACAGCTGTGCTACGTTACTGGATTATATGCATTAATGGTAGAAACTCCAAGCGTCCCATTGAACAACTACAGCTCATCTGAACATGAACACACAGCTCAACTATTCACCCATCACTGAAATAACCTCTTTTCACACACAGCTCCTATAAATACTAGTATAACTGCCTGGAAAGGGTAAGAATAAAGCTGAGGTTCACAACCTTTTTGGGGTCGAGACCCTATTTTTATATCACAAGTTTCTGGTGACCCCAGATACCTTTTTATTATCTAGAATTCGTTTTTGATGATGTTTTTGTTTATACTGTTACACACACAGCAACAAGATAAGCCCTCAGATGTTTTTATTCTCAAGGTGTAACGATTCATCATTGGATCGATGAATCGATTTATAATCCTACAATTCAACTACATCGATCTGTGCTCGGCAAGTTGGCCTTCCAGATGACATTGAACGATCGAAAATTGTTTCAAAAAGTAATTAATTGATTGTATCGATACAAGGAAATAACACATTGGATTAAGCACTTGTCTGTTTGTGTTGCCCTGCGATGGACTGGTTGTTGGGCGCTCTCTTTGTGGGGGTCTCTCCGGGCGGTGTCGGCCTTGCAGAGCGTGATAGTGCCTCTTCCCTTTGGGTATGGCTTGGTGCTTGTCTCATCTCATCTACCTGTTGCCTTTGGGGTGTTCTCCATGATTTGCGGGCCTAGGGGGTGCTCTTGGGGTCCGGCGGGCTTAGCCTGCTGGCTGGGCCGATCTTGGCGGGGGTCTTCCGTGGAGGGTGCTTGGGCTGCGCCCTTGCATGCCTGCGGGTTAGGCGCGAGGTGGCCCCTGTGGGGCCGGGGTCTGTGGCTCTGCCACCTCGGGGCTGTCCGCGTTGCATACCAGTATGACGCTTTGGCTGGGGTCCTGACTTTGACATAATTAAGGCTCATCACGTTGGCGGCATCGATGAAGGGTGATCTGGGGCGCTCGGCCAATGCGCCTGGGGG